>NC_080101.1:31560042-31864792 GCF_950005125.1 Chionomys nivalis
AACCAGGCAACTTGAAATGAAGATTAAAAAAATGGCTGTTTTGAGGTTTCCCTTTTCTTCTATTGAGGAACAGGCAGTGTGCATTTCATACTAAACTAGAATTGGGTATTGTAAAGGACCAAGACTCTCCTTCAATAGACTTCTGGCGATGTGCTTTAGGTGGAGTCTGTAGAGAGAATTAATAAGTACTGTCACTGGATTTTTCTAAACTTGGGAAATGTTTGCTTTGAAAATCACAATTTATAGTGAGTAACTCAATCAAAACCCCTTGACTATATTTTTTTCTCTCCTCTATCTTTCTTTTCATATATAGTTTTAGGTAATTAGTATAGCTAGGTTAATTTATTAAAATAATAAATTATATGTTTTAATTTTTAGTATTTAGACTAGCTGTTTTATGGAGTAGGTTGAAAATTACATAACTGGTTTACTTGACTTAGGAAGAAAGCAATGGTATATTCAATTTTATCTGTTCTAATGAAAAATAATTTTGAATATTTATGTCCTGAGGAAATATCACTTCTATGACATCAATTTGCTAGAAATATCATATTAATTAAATCTTTTATTTTTATGTGAATGTTACCTGCTTAAAATATTAGATTTTTATGAATCTTCTAACCTAGCTTTAATTACAGAACTAGACTGCCTTGCATTTTAATACCTTCCTTTAAAGAAAGGGTCAAAGCACCAAACCCAAGGATGGGAAAGCTTTCATTCACAATTTCCCTCTTGTTTAATAACTGTGAAATGTTGATAATAAAACATGAATTCATCTACATCTGGTCTGCTGTGCTGATTACAGGTTTCAAACTTGGTTAAGCCCCATTTTATTCAATTTCCTATTATTCTTTCTGGTTTCCTGACCATAGCTATCTATTTATGCTGCTACGGAGATGCTGTTGACAGTGTGATATGTCATCCTGAGGTGATTATGGGATAACATTGGTGCCTCAGATAGTAGGGTGATCTTTAATATTTCCTATGACTTAACTTACATTGAACAAATTAAAGAATGGTTTGTTTCATTTGTATTTTATTTATTTTGAATCCTTGTGTGCTGATGTGTGTGTGTGTGTGTGTGTGTGTGTGTGTGTGTGCAGGTGTGTACATGTCATAGCCCACAAGGGGAAATTAGAAGACAGCCTGCTTGAATTCATCCCCTCCCACCATATGAGTCCTGAAATCTATTTCAGGTCATGAGGCTTGGGGTCAGGAGCCTTCACCCACTGAGTCATCTTGCTGACCCTGAAACACTGTTTATAAAGCAGTAATGAGCATAGCTAGCTTATATAGGGGTCATCATTTCTCCTTTTCAAATTACTGGATCCAAAGGAAATAAATAAAAGTAGAGAAGATGCAAATGCCATCTAGTTACTCATTAGTCGCTGAGTGAGTCGTCTATTCCCAATGTAGAGTGCATCCTTTCTCTTAGAAGAAATCTAACTCGACTGTCAGTGCACTTCCTCTTGCGGTGCTGCAATCAGTCAGATGCTCCTCAGAGGCTGCTTTGCTATTGGCCTTCCTCTATTGTCTCAGGAATGCACTTTCCGTCGTGAACCCTGAATCTTCATTCTTTCTGTGTACACCCTACACTACTGTGCAAGAATATAAATATGGTGAAGAAAATGTCAATAATAAGGTAATTTTCACCATCTGAGAGAAGAGGCCAGAGTAGATTTTTGCTATGAAAAATAAAATTCTTCTGGCTTTCCTATTTTGAAATAAAGTCTGAGAAATGTTAGATCTATTTGTGGAACAGAGAAGAATGTTGTGTTTTATTTTTTAAAATCTGTTCATTCAAAACAAAAAATCATTTTCCTCTGAATCAACTGTGAATATATATATGAAAATTTATAGCTATATGCTCTTTAACCAAGGGTAATTCACTTACAATATGTGTTTTATGTGTTTTTCCCTTCAAAAGAGATGGGAGTGATGTGGGGGGAGGAGAAGAGGAGTGGGGGGAGGGGGAGGGAAGTGGGGGGAGGGGGAGGGATGTGGGGGGAGGGGGCATTATTTGGGAGGAGGGGAGGGAAATGGGAAACGGGGAGCAGGTGGAAATTTTAATTAAAAAAGAATAAAAATAAAAAAAAACAAGAGATGGGAGATCATTCTTATTTATTTTCAAAGATGCTTTAACATACTCCCATAAACATAAAAAGTTAATTCACTACATTTTGAGTAACATGTCATTTTGCTTATCTATAATTATTACTCTATACTTTGTCTTCAAAAATAAGTAAAATTTATAGTGTTGATTATAGAAATTCAATTGTACAACACTAGACTCCTAAATAGAGTCCTTTTTGTTTGAATAGTAACCAAGTCTAGATTGGCAACAATCTAAAAACTATTATCTTTAAAGTTATTGCTGGAACCATATATCACTCCTCTTAAATGATACTTTGTGTCGTCATCACTACAGCATGGTCATGATCATGAAATTGACTCACCATAGTTTCCTATTTAAGAAACTAATTCAAGTGTGATTTTGTTGACCACGCAAATGTATTTGGACACATTTCAACTTATTCATGTTTCAGAGGTATTTTCTGGCTACTAAATCCTCATTTTTTTGTATTTTAAGTATTAGCCTTCACTTTGAATTTTTCATTCTGTCAAATTTCTAAATTTTTAAATCTGTTTATTCTTATTGTAGTTTTTGAACCAACTCAGTTAAACTGCATCTAGCAATTCTTATGAAACTAGATTTTCATATTTTTCCTCTTCTGTACTCTGAAGATGTATATTTGTCTTTTTTTTTTCCTTTTTCTGAAATCATCTTAGTGGAAAGTACTTAATGCACATATAACATGTCCAAGAACTCCCTGCTGGATGGGCTTCTATCCTGCTCATATCCTGTATTGCAGACTGATAAAACATCACAGGCAGCTTTAACTTACTGCCTGGGAATTATAGTTTGGGATGTATTCCTTATACAATACATTCGATTGTCAGCACAGTAATCCGAATTTATTTCTGTTGAGACTCCTCAACTGCTACTCAGAAACCAATACCTGTTTCAGTCATGCCAACATATCTCACATGGTTTTGTGTTTCTCATTTAAACTTTATGTGTTATTAACTTAATTTTTGTTTAATGTCTGTGGTGGTCTGATTGCTTCTTTTGCATTTATATTATTTATTTTATTGCCATAATCTATTTTTCATATGTGTCAAGCAATAACGCTTCTAAATTAGAATGACTGCTTATTAAAAGTTAAAACATGACAGCAAATTGCAAATATAATACACATTTCTTCTACAATAAAGATGTCAAACAAAAATATTTCTTTGTTTTGTTTTATTTATGTTTGACAAGATTTGATTGTTTATCACGTTTGCCGCAAATGTACAAACCTCCCATTTAAACCATCTCAGCGTTGGGTATTAAAGCTGTGTGGTACCACACCTAGCTCTGTGATCTTTAAATATCATTGCAAACTAAAGTTTTTATTCCTTTTCGGGAACATGCAAACTCCAACTTAGAGATTGTGTGCTGATATAGATCAGAGAGAACACAATAACACTGTTGAGAAGTCTTGCTGTGCGCATATATCGTTCTTAGATGAATCAGGCATGCAAACTGAGTTCCCCGTGCTTGTCAGCAAGTTTAATACTTTTCACACAATAAACCATCTCCCCAGCATCCAGCTGCCCATATAAATTCCAGAGAAAGATGCCATAGTGTTCTTCTTACTGATATCTACATTATTTTTTTCAGACAAGGTTCTCTTAGAGATCCTTTCTGGAACTTGCTGTTTTGGCAAACCCCTGGGATCCTACTCTCCCTAGTCTTTGCTGCTGGAACTGGAGTCACAGATAGGTGCTGCGACACCTGACTTTTTTTATTAAGTGACAGGGTTTCTCTGTAGCTTTGGAGCTACACTTTCTTTTTTTAGAACTGAAGTCTTTGTGTTTGTGAAGAAGGAGCTTTACTTACTGACCATGTTGCCATTCCTAGAAAGAATAGTTTTTTCATGTGAGTGGAGATAGAGAAGTAACAGAAGGCACCAGAAAAACTCCATGCATCTTTTCTGTTTTTGATTTTTTTTTAAAGAGCAGCTTGCCTCTACTTTCTGAGTGCTGCGATTAAAGGCGTGAGCCACCATGCCCTGATACTCAATACATCTTAATTATCATTTTAATTTGCTTTTAGCAAGTATTTTTAAATGATTGGTCCTATAGAAAACTAAAATCTAAATATAAATTATTACTGGAGTCTTACTGCAGATTAATGTCTACCATTTCATTTTGTCAGTTATACTTACTTGACACTCCATAATTTCCTATAGAAGATTCATAAACAAGGGGAATGAGAGCCATCTGTCTGACAAACTCATGTGCTGGGTGTCTATTACCAAGTGAATTAATTCTTAAAACAATGACTAGTATTTTCGTGTACTATGCATGTTGTATAGAGAAATTATGGGACATGAATTAAAGTTCCTGATAAAAATCTACTTCAAGTAATCATTCTAAAACCTAAACAGGGAACCCTCTTCTTCATTTAGAAAAATATTTATACACTACTGTATGTAGAGTAAGAAAACATTTCGATTATGAGTGCTTGTTTTCATAGTACAACAATCACTCTCAAGAAAATATATGTGATTGAATGTGGGTTTTCTTTGTGGTACTTTATAATCTGGACTCTATTTGAGCATCTTGGAAGTCCCAGACAGATATAATTTCCCTCGCTCTATTTTGCAATTTAACAAAAGCCATAATAACAGCATTACCCTGGGAAGCACTTTTTAAGTGGCAGTGTAGAATCACAATAAAATTTTATGGCTAATCACCGTCATTGTACCAAGATATATATTGCTCTGAATATTTCTATGCCTTCTTTTTATTTCTAGGAATTGACGAGTGACACGGGAAGACAGCATCATGAGCTTTAAGGACTTCTAAGCTGTTCTGCAAATTTTGAAACATATGAGGTAAATGTTGAGTTTATTTTAGATATGTTTTGGGGATGAAAGTGAATACCATCTTAAAACTTGTTAAACTCTTATATTTTATGGAACGTATTGCAAACTACTTGGATTCTGATTATATTTGCTTAGTGCCTTTATGAAAATTCTAGCATATTCATGGGTTTTACTCTGCTTACTTTTTATTTTTTTAAATTATGGATTTTGCAAGAGTATCTTCTGACTTTACCTCTGATTATGTAGGAACTTGGGACTGAACTTAAGTCTTCTAACTTCTTGGCAAGTGTCTTTAAGCATACCCATATATTAGTGCAACTCTCAACCCTCATCTATTGATTAATACAGAGTTCCACAATTGATCAAGGTGCGGAAAATAAGAGTAAGTGAAGTAATCAGCTCTACGTGGCTCTATCTGACCTTTACCCCCAAGACCTGGGAATGGTCATGAAAGAGGCCTGCAAAGAGTCTAAGAGTCAGAAGTAGTCAGTATCTGACAGGAAGCATTTGTTGGACGTGATAACACCAATGCACTCTTGTCAGCTCTGGCTGCAGGCACAAAATTTGCAGACAAGCCATAGCAACTGACAGCACAGATGGGAAAGAGCTCATGAAGTCCAGTCCCTAACTGAGGAGCTACTGACGTTTGATGGTTTCTAGGTGCGTGAGAGAC
The DNA here is from genome assembly GCF_950005125.1 of Chionomys nivalis. Taxonomy (NCBI): domain Eukaryota; kingdom Metazoa; phylum Chordata; class Mammalia; order Rodentia; family Cricetidae; genus Chionomys; species Chionomys nivalis. The sequence goes on from NC_080101.1 coordinate 31,565,653, forward strand.
GGTTCTTTTCACACATACAAATGCTAAAAGGCTATCTATAAATTGTCCCGTACCCATGCACATAAGGCAAAACTAAGTGGACTCAGAGACTTTTAAAAATGGAGAGAGAAAGACACAGGAAGAGCACATAAATGGGAGAGGAAAGTGTCAGGGAGGGAATGGGTGGAATTTGGTCAAAATATATCATATGGAAGTCTGAAAAGGAACCAAGTGGCGTATGATGTCTGAGAGCTGCAGATGGATCTTTATGAGTGCTTATGCTTTGTTTATTGATACAGGGTATGCAGGAGTCTACAGAGAAAATATAAATTTAAAACTGGGTTACTCCTGCCCTTTCCCCTCATTAGTTCTAGTAGCTACGTCTTCCGTGTTTTATAGATGTGTAGTGCAGGTATCCATCTCCTGAAACTCCTGCCCACATTTCTAGCTCTCCTGGCTCTGTTTATGATGTCTGCATCAAAATTTCATGGATGAATGAGTGCTTCTCTTCTGTTGTTTGATGTTAGACTGAAACCTTTGTAATCTCCCATTGTCTGTACACCTAAACTAAGAAAGAAAAGGGGTATGGAAATAAGGATTAGTGGGAAAATAAGGCATCTCTGAGGAATATTGGTGCTGCATGCCTATAAGCCTAGTACTCAAGAACCTGAGGTAGGAATATTGTGAGTTCCATGTCCAACAGTACTACAATAGTAAGGGCTTGTGTCAAAAATCTAGAAAAGTAAACACAAAATAAATTTAGATGAGAATAAAATTCACTTGAGTCTGAAAAGATGTATGAGGCTACCAATTCTGCCCTTGTGAATATCAAAATACAGGACTCACAGAAAATTTCTTTCTACCCCATACCATTTATCTCAGACCAATAAAATATCAAGGAAAGGATGATATATTTACAGATGGTCTAATTACCTCAAATGGTGATTACACAGAAATACATAACTACATAGCAGTATAAGAAACTGGCTTTTAGCCGGGCGGTGGTGGCACACGCCTTTAACCCCAGCACTCGGGAGGCAGAGGCAGGCCGATCTCTGTGAGTTCGAGACCAGCCTGGACTACAAGAGCTAGTTCCAGGATAGGCTCCAAAGCTACAGAGAAACACTGTCTCAAAAAATAAAAAAAATAAAAAAAGAAAGAAAGAAACAAGAAACTGGCTTTGGTGGAGAGGAAACAGACACAGAAATGTGTGTTTTCTGAGCAGAAATGCGGCCCTAAATAAGAAAGGAAAGAAACTGTGGAAGGCAGGAAGAAGGAAGAGTGGGAAGTTAAAGGAAAGGAAAGGACAAGAATATTTAAAAAATAATCTTCGTCCAGGAGTAAAACATGAAACCTTGAAGACGAAATGTACAAGAATGCTGATGTCATTGCTAAAATTTAAATCTATTTTTTTTTTTTTTTGATTTTCGAGACAGGGTTTCTCCGTAGCTCTTGTAGACCAGGCTGGCCTCGAACTCACAGAGATCCGCCTGACTCTGCCTGTGCTGGGATTAAAGGCGTGCGCCACCACCACCTGGCTTAAAATTTAAAGCTTACAGTTCCAAAACTTAAGCATCACACCAAGACACACAGCTCACAGTTTACAATAATGTCCATTATATTCTCTTGGATGGGGTAATAGAAGAATTGACAGTTACGTGAAAAGACTCAGAGACACTGCTAATTTGTTCTTCATAAACTGTCATTTACAAAGTTCTTATAATCAGAAGAGAATATTTTAATGACACTTAAATATGTTAAATTTGAAATGGTTCAAAGACACCATCTAACGCAATTACTCCTTGAAATATTTCTTAGCCTCTTCTTTCACAGTGCTTACTGTGGGTTTTAGGAATTCTGATAAATTAACCTCTTCTTCTTGTTTGAATTTACATAAATTTTAAAGCTATCTCTTATCCTGAAAACAAAAAAACTCACTGTTTTCCGATGTGCCTTGATAGCAAATATTTGCAAGGATATTATATTTTGACATGCTGAAAGTGAAATGCATATTATTACTTTATGAAATTATTAGAAATTATTTTGAACATTAAAATTCCATTTGCTTGTAAAGGGGTGTTTTAAAAATATCAAAACCTCGTGAAAATCCCTTCAGCACTGACAACTTTCATTTTAATAAAAGTTTGCATCACAAAGAAATGAAAAGATAGATCCTACATCTTCTGACTCATTCTAAGATTAGATCAGCTCACTGCCATCCTCAGCCTTTGGAGAAAAAGTTGTCCTGGGGCTATACCCACTGGGTCTGGATACCGTGCAATCAATTGACTTCTGATTTCGACCAGTTGTGGGTTTCTATAATGATCTCTGCATTCTGAAAAATGAAGTTTCTTTGGTGAGGGGTGAGAGATTGCATTTATGGTTATCAGGTAAGTTTTATAATGCACGTTAGGAATCATGCCAGTCTTTGACATTAATAGGTTTTCTCTAAGCCCCATGATGACCTCACTATCCTAAATAGTTGGCTAGGTTTTCAGTACCAGACATGATTTTTTTCTTGTTGAGTGGGCCTTAAGTCCAATTAGAGAGCTGTTGGTAGCCAGGTGGTGGTGGCGCACACCTTTAATCCCAGCACTTGGGAGGCAGAGACAGGCGGATCTCTGTGAGTTCAAGACCAGCCTGGTCTACAAGAGCTAGTTCCAGGACAGGCTCCAAAACCACAGAGAAACCCTGTCTCAAAAAAACAAAAAAACAAAAAAAAAAAAAGAAAAAAAAATAGAGAGCTGTTGGTAACTGCCGAGATATGGTGTCATTATTGCACCTCTGGTAATATTTTTCTCTTCTAGACCATGTTATTTGTAGGTGTCACAATTGTATAGGAATGTGGACTGCTTTCTCACTGAAAGCTTGTTAGAACTCTCTTGTAGTATGAAAGACACACCAAAGGAAGGATGTTTTCAGGTCAGACCTAGTTTGAACATTGTTTTCATCAGAAGTCTAACAGCAGTTTGTAAAACTATATATATTTTTTTGCAAATCTAGTATAAGAGTGTACAAGAGAAAATTCTACATAACAAAAGTACATTTGTTTGAAATCAAACTCTTAGAGCAAACACAATAATGAAGCAATGTGAATTTCAAAAGATTAAGTTTACTTGTTTGTTCAATACTGAATTCTAAATTGTTTGAGAAGATGGATATTCTATGCAAATATGTTAACGTCAAGTTAGAGGAGGTTAAAATTTTTGTCACACAATACTTAAGCATGATCCAGAATGGAACTATTTGTTTTGCTGTTGTTTAACTTTGACTGGTTGGTGGTTGGTTGATTGGTTCGTTTTGATTTTAAAATAGGATTATATGGGTTTATTTTAAGTAGCAAAAAGTACAGAACAAAAAACAAAATAAAAAGCAGAAAAAAATCCTGTGAAATTGGAGTTTGTCTTCAACACAGTTACCCACTGCATCTAACATATAATGTACATATACAATGTAAAGTTGACATATACTGTATATAACTATATAAATTCTGATATAGATGAAATCTGTTTTTTAAAACGGTATATCAATGTGTTGCCTAGCTGGGCTGCATACTGTCTTGTCCTCTTGAGTGTTGCCCTTACAAGTATTTGCCACTTTGTTGGTGCTTGGAGCTGTTTCTGTCGTATATTTAGCCTGCTTCTCACAATGGATTTGGTTGCTCGTTATCTCAGAAATCTGCCATTACATCATAGTCTTTTATGCAGAGAAGTAACATTTACATGAGCCATTACATCATTTCATCTAATTTCATGGTGGTTTTTGATGGTCCACACTATCTTCATTTTAAGAAAACCTTTAAGAAATATCATGTAGAAAAATGGTAGAATTCTTTTAATTCTATTAATTATTGGGATAAACGTTAATTCATCTGTAAAATAGTATGCAAATAAATTATGGGAGAGTCTTTCCATGACTTTAACCATCTACCTGACATGAACTGCACAAATTAAGGCAGAATGTAGTATTGATTATAATCCAGGTCTCAGATTTAATTTATGAACCTGCAAAGGGGCAACAGCGACTCTTTATTCAATGACATCTGAAGACTAGTTAGTAACTAGTAGTGTGTAAATGATAACTTATAATCTGTCATGAACTACATGCTTTGCTATTTCTATAGCCTTGAATTAGATCCCAGGAATTAGTTTCCCATTAGTTCAATTTACAGCATAAATTTAAATCGCTTATGAATACTTTATTATTTTTAGTCATCCGGGGCTTTGCTCAAGACAAGATGTAGGCCTTTTAATTAGACTGTTTTCATGTATTGAATAAAATCATTTATTTCTAAAGAATATGTTAGCATCAGTTTGGATTTTCCTTTGTATTCTCTTCATGGCTATACTGGAAGCCTGTCTAGGTTATACCCTCTGATTGTATATCTCAGTATCATAGAGATTCCCAAAGTGTACATGCTTAAAAATCTATGGTTTTGTCTTTAATTATGAAGATAAAATATGTGAGCTTTAATGTTCATCCTAGTATATATTTATCAACATTTCTTAGAGTCAGTAGTGATCAACACTATAGTTACAAGATAAATATTTGCAGATGATTGCCTACATTTTGTGGCTTCCTTTCATTCATCTATATAGGTAAGATTTTTATCAATTGCTTAAATAAGACATTAAAGTCTTTGTGTTTTCTTTAAAGAAACACTTTCACTGAGACACAGATTATATCAATGGCCTCAACTAATATTGGTTTGTGTTATAGATACCAGAAACTCATTCCTGAATTAACTATTTTAATGTGTGGGTTTCTCTATTCTTCAGAAGGTGATCCCACTAAGAAAGCCATTGCACATATTTTCCTCCAGTTTGATTACACACCCAGCAAGGGTTCTCTGACAATTGATTGCCTATGACGTATAACCCTAGTGGATCAATTACATACATGTGTGTGGAGGGTTCTAAGAAACACAGAAGAAAAAAAATCTACTACTTAGCATGTTAACTACATCCAAATTTAGTCAAAATAGTTGTAGTAGAGAGGCCGCTGCTTGTTGGTTCCGGGCTGCCCAACTAGTTTAGACCCGAAATAATCATACAGAAACTATATCATTTAAACAACTGTTGGACCCATTAGCTCTAGCTTCTTAATGGCTAACTCTTACATATTAATTTAATCCATTTCTATTAATCTGTATATCACCATTAGGTCATGGCTTACCAGCAAAATTTCAGCATGTCTATCTCCACTGGTGGCTCCATGGCGTCTCTCTGACTCCGCCCTTCTTTATCCCAGCATTCAGCTTAGTTTTTCCTGCTTACCTAAGTTCTGCCCTATCAACAGGCCAAGTCAGTTTTCTTTATTCATTAATAGTAATCATAGTATGCAGAGGGAAATCCCACATAAAGTAGTGAAGCCTAACTGCTCTAAAATCAATCCAGATGTGAATCCAATTACCTTGTACTTAGACTGTATGTGTATTTGATGATATCTTTCTCTTCAGTTCTTATGGTATCAATGTGAAGAAAAAATATAGTGATCTCAGGATATTAGAGTATATTCTTTATAAATGCTGTAATCAATATTAAAATACAATGTTTACAAGAAACCCTTTTTTTATTTTGCCATCATCGTGACCTTCTAAAACACATATTCATGCTTGTATTCATTCAATCTTGACTGAGTATAATTTATGTTCTCTGATTACTCATATGTAGCATAAGCAGATACAATACTTGTCATAGGCTTTGTGCCCTAAGTGGGTCATATAGGGCATGTATTAATAATATAATATGTGAAAGAAAATTCTCAGCAATAATAAAAGCTAAGAAGTGAAACAAGGTGAGAAGCAGAGGTGCTGATTTAAGTTGTATTGTCAGGGAAAGCCCCACATGCCTATTTTATTTTAAGCTGAAACTTAAAACACACTGTCTGTGCAGACTCTGCAGAAAAAAAAAAATGTGCAAAGGGAAAAAAAAATCCTAGCCTCCAAGGAGAGACTAGAGGCGCCATCCTGGAGAGACTCCAGGGTGCCATTGAAAATCAGGCATGTTGGCATGACTCCATGCTCTCCCCAAGACACTGACCAACAAGGGTGGCTTCTTTGCTGGTGCTCAGTCTTCTTTGCAACTACTACATTGTTCTTTTCATCTTAAGTCTAAATGCAAACTAACCAAATCTTATTCCCCAGGTTTTCCTGTCTAACCTATACTTTTCTTAAAAGCATTGAACTTGAGTAAATGAAAATGAGCAAATTGGGATTAAATTAAGAATGAACGTAAAGGCTCTCATGCTTTTTAATCTAGGCATTCTTCCATGCCTGTTTATCACAATTCGCTGTACCGGCATTTACGCTTTAAAAGACTATTAAACATGAAAGCAGCAGCCTCTCCCTTTGACATTGTTTCACAGGGACAGCTTCCTTAGAGATGACCTGTGTCCCAATGAAGGCATCCCTGGGCTCCAAGCCTTGCCGCACTTCTAGTAGGAACTAACTAAGCCTATGGACACATTGAATATATTTTAAAATGTTTTTTTTACTATTTTTATTTTTCAGCAAAAACAACTTAGCCAGTCACCAAAATCTTTTGGGAAAGAAAGCAAAATATAATATTTTGTGTCTGACGTTTGTTAATCTAGTGTCTCTTGATACCTGTGGGCAGCCATTATGTTTCTTTTTCTTTCTTTCTTTCTTTTTTGCAGTCTTTTCTATCAGAACAAAGAGTTTAAATACCTCACGCTGTATACTTTCAAGTTTATTCTTCCATCAATGCTGATCCACATCTTATGTGTCCCACACCATGAGCAGGGCACTTATTATGACTCAGTAATTATATACACTGTATAGCAACAGGAAAGAAAAAGAAACTGAAATTTTAACATGTTTTACATGTTTTTACTCTATGCCCATTTTTATCTTCGGAAATCCAAGCTTTTTGGTCAAGGATGTTAAAATATTACGGATAAACATTTTGAAGAATTGAAAGCAAAGAGTTTAGTCAGGATTTGAGTTGTATCCTCTTTACCCATCCCTACTGTCTTGATGTGGTAAGAATAAAATTGGTGTAACTGGGTTTTGCTTCCTTCATGCTATCTCTTCAGGGAAAATAAAGCAGCTAACCAAGACGTAACTGTAGTCTGACAGGCTGAGACATGACCTGTTTGTCACGAGAGTCTTGGGATGTATTTATAAGATATTTTTGTTTTATCTGAAATATAAACTTCTTAGCTTGTATTTACCTCCATGTTTTTTTCCAGTTATGGAAGTGATGGGAAAGACAAGTAGATAGATTATAAATCCTCATAATTCTGTGATACACCAAGTGCTGACAATAATGTATTTTTCAGTTTCTTACAGGTTGATTTTTTTCAAGGAAGGACTCTCCTTTTTTAGTTCATTTATATTATTAGAGATGATTTTTGACTTATAATAATTACTGTGTTTTAGGCAATATTTAAGATTTATGTACTTATACTCACTATACTATTAGGAAATAAATGCTCTGAATATTACCAGTTGGCAGATAAATAAACTAAAGACAGAGAGATGAAATGCTTTTTCCAAAGTTGTAGTTTGAACACGAAACATCACCATTAGGTACACATGTTAAAAGCTTGGGTCCAGAAGTGAGTGCTGAATTTGGAAGACAATGCAATCTTTAGGAAATTAGCCCTGTTGGGAAGATGTCAGTGGGAGCGTGTCTTGAAAAAATATTTACTACTTGCCTCTCTCTCAGTCTGACTCTGTTTTTGCCACTGTCAGGAAAGCAGCTATGCCTTCCCCACCATAATAGTCTACCTCATCCCAGGTTCAAAGCAATTTGGATAGCTAAGCATGCAAGTTAAGATGCAAAATATGTTTTTTTCCTTAAAAAATCTCTCAGATATTTATCAAAATTATGAAAATCTGCCTAACATGCTCAAGAAGTCTTAATTGATAAATCAATTACCAAGGGATATTTAACAATGAAGATCAGCAATAAAGAATGTCTCTTTTCTTCTTATGGTCCTAAGGATTAAACCCAGAGCGTCATAAGTGCTCAGCAATTTATATACCATTAATCTATATTCCAGACATAGAGTATTTAGTGAGAATCTGTATTCAACAAGAACAGTGAAGATGTCGCCGTGAAGCCATGTGCAGTCCTTTCTGTGCCCTCTTCAAAGTTTCCAGTCACTTGCTCATACACAAAGGGAGGATCCCCTAAAGAGGTTGCTGGGAAGTTGATGAGGATGAACTCCTTAGACTTGCATCGGGAAAACTCTGGAGAGAAATAATATAGCCTGAGTTCCATTCCCCCTGGATGCTAAATAATTTTGCTACCCCATGTAAATTTCCCCTCAGAAAGGAATATCAGTAAGATTAATCTCAGCAGGTCTCCACAAAACTTATTGCATCAGGCCTCCCTCTGGATTCTGATTACATTTTATCCTGCTGTTGTGTGACACCTAGCGTCCTTGGAATCGCTCTGTCTCTCAGTACATGCCCCACATGTAATTTACAGAAGCATTAGCAGAGTTCAGCACCTAATTAATTCACCAATCAGCTGTCAGAGCCTGTGATCTTTTCCTAGTTCACTGGTGAGTTCCCCGTGAGAGAATCAGTATTCTGAAAGTGTCATTTCCATTATGCTGCGTGGTGTTTGAACAGAGTACCAAGTTATGCTGCATGTTCATGGAAAATATGCCATCCTCATGAGTGCCTTGATGACTTTGTTAAAAATATCTTCCCTCACCCCTCCTCTCTTGTCTCATGAATGCTGGTCCTCCACGGCACAGCGAAGTTTACACAGAGCCACAAATTTAAAAATCTGCACATCACTGCTTTATGCCTTCACATGTTTTTCCATTTATCATTAAGAGATGTTACCCCCATTTTGTTCTAGACAGAATTAGCTGCCTTATTTAGCCTAGTTTTGAGATTTGATCCTATTTTAAGACCTCTTAAATTCTCCAAAGTGGAGGTATTTTACATAAAAAATTCTCATGCCTTTGGCTTCGTGGTTTTATACATTATAATCAGATAAATGTGCGGTGGTGAATTTATGCTTTTAATAACATAATAATAGTAAATAATCACACACACACACACACACACATATATATATATATATATTATATATATATATATATATAATGCTTTTAGTAACAGAATCAAACTTCTGGCCAGTGACAACAGAAAGGAAATTTGATTACACAGAGCCAGTGAGTTCAGTACACAGACAGGCTTAGTGACTCATGAATGGGATGAACTTTACTGCAGGATAAGTGATTAACATTTAATTGTGAGGGACCAGATTGTGTATGGACCCAGAAAGGGTAAGGATTTTATTCACGTCCAGTTACATGGATGGACTAAAATCTGGAGAAATAACTTGTCCTAGAATTTGTTAGAAGATTGATTTTTATATCAGCATCCTCTTATCAAGAACAGAAAGGTTTACCCAAAAAACAATTTCATTCCAACTACAGGTGGCCCGTCCTGTACCAACAATCTGGCCTTGTTATAAACATGGCCTGCTATCACTGCTCAGATAATGAACCGGGAGGGGGAGAGATAGAACACAATGCTTTAACCAAGGGCCCAGGAGATATGTGTTTTTTTTCATCTGTCCTTGTATAGCAAATTCCAACTGCCTTATTCTCATGTCCACTTTATTCTTGGATCCATTACGGCACAGGAATCCTGAATTAATAATGCATCTAGCTATTGAGGCAATGAGATATTAGGGAGAATGAGGCATTAAGGAATACATATACGTTTAATGGGCAGCATATTCTGAATTAAGCCTACAGAAATGGACTTTCCTGTTGTCCCTATATAATTCCCTCAATGCTTCCTTTTCAGGCGAAAAACAGGAAAGAAAGAAATAATGCACATAGTATTGAAGAATCTGAATCTTTAATGTTGATGTTTTCTTTGATAATTACATAATCAAATTTGGGCCTAAGTAACAAATAAATCCCAAACTTGCATGCTTAATACAGCAATCACTTCATTTGGTTTTTCCTTCTCATAGGTCTGGAGGTCAAGGGCAGGCAGTTTTTAAGACTCTGGCCTTTACTGCTTTCAACTAAGAAGGCTCATGATGAGGCTAGCTGAGGGTCAGGCCATCATCAACTTCTTGAGCATAGCCTCATTTCTTCATAATTTTCTATTAGAAGCAGTAGGAATGGCATACATTCTCATAGTAGATGACAAGGTTTCAAGACAAACCTCACAAGTCTTTAAGATTTCCGAAGGCCAAGGCTAAACACAGTCCAATGGCTCTTTTGTTGTTTTGATTCTGTTGGCCGTAGTAGTTCATGGAGTTTATTCTTCACTTGGAATGGCAAAGAACAGTACTCAAAAGGAGGAAGTTGAAAAGAGAGGAGCCAGTAATGGGGAATTATGAAACTTTCACAATCTTCCATGTCCCACAGTCTGGTAGAGCTTAATAGTTAACTACACTTAATTTAGCCTCAATTTTACACTGCTGTCAATTCTTATGCATTCTCTAATCACACAACAACAGAACACATCATAAAGACATTGACCTCCCATTCCAGACTTTTCCAAAATGGTTTATTTCTTATGTTGTCTTTCTTATTAGTGAAATTCAATATTGAAAACAAAATATTTTAGATGTACGCTATATGAATAACAATATATAATCAATAATAATGTTCTTTAACACCCAGTATTAGGCCACAGTTAACATATCTTGAATTACCTGATATCGTCTTCTATAATTCAATCCCTTCTCTTGTCCTGCTATAGTTAAGTTGCATTATGGCTTTTTCATTGTTCTTTTGCCTTTCATTTTGGCTTTAGATGTTTTTATTTAACAGTAATTATTATGGAATATGTAAAATAATGATTTTAACTTCCTGCTAATATAACTACACAGCACCTCTGAAAGAGTCAGAATTGATTTTTTAAATGAAGTGTTTAATCTCTTCTCATTTATAACAAGTCCTGGACAACAATTAGTCAAAGAAAAGACATAGTATAAGCCCTTTATTTCTTCTTCCATCTGTTTGTTGCTAAGAAGAGGTCAAATTGTCCGCCTGTTAAGGAGAGGGGCATTAAAGATAGGAGAACCTGATAGCTGTTGGTCAAGCTTCGTGCCTTAAATCACTAGCCGTCTTTATAGTAATCTGTACTATTGTGTTTTAACTGAAGTTCTTCATTTTCATTCATGGTACTGGAATTTCTAAGGAATGCAAGGAGCCAGAGTTTGGACAAATTTTATGTTTCTTCAGGAGGAGATTGATTCAGTGATAGGTTTAGTTAGGACTATATCAGAGGTAATATTCTGATTATGTCATACAAGTGACTTCAAGATATCTACTTCTCTCATAAATAGTGGCATTGATTTTAACCACTTGTCTGAGTTAGTAACTGCTAGATTCCATATAATTAGCAATTTTTCTTTATAGTTAGCATAATACCATTGAAATCTTGTCTTGTTATTCTTTAATGTTGTGTTATTTGTTGAACTTCAAAACCCAATCTTTAAAATTATTATGTTTTGTTTTTATATCCAAATATAATGCCTTTTAAAACAGGTTTCCTTATGTATATTAATATTTCCCTATATTTTAGGAACCCTTTTCTCTTTGGGTCAGGTAGAATCTATATATATATTATATATATATAATATATATATATATAATACGCTATCAGCCACCAGAGGACGAAACACTTCTGTATTGACTCTTTTACCCCCACCATCAAATTCTTTTCTTCTGCATATTGTTCATAGTGTGTTCACAAATTATTTTTTTAAATTGAGTTTTATCACTCTCTAAGTTATTCATACATTTTGTCCCTTCATATTTTTTTAGGTATCCTAGAGTGTTAAAAATTTCAAACTTTCTCTTGATAGTAATGTACTAAATTAGATTACTATTATGATTGTACCACTCCCATAAAGCAGAAAGAAATATTCTTAATGATGTCATATCTACTATTGTAATACTCTAGGTATATATATGGACATATATATAGCATTAACTATTTAATTTTCAAATCATTCCATTATTGGATGCTATTCTTGTCACAGTTTTATTTGACTTCAGAGTCAATGACATGAATCAAACCATGTCCTTCTGTCTCCAGAGGTAATCTGTGTAAAAGTGAATGGATCACCCAAATGACTCCCTTGAAATCATTTTACATTCAAAGAAAGTGAGTAAAAACATTACATGTTTTATGTGTGGTAGATATGTCTAGCATGATTATCTTAGCATTTAGATTTCAAAATGACATTGTAGAGTTATTTTGTTGTCCTTTTTGGACAACGTAACTGATGATAGACATATTTATTTTCAACTAGGCTGATGGCCTGAGTTGGATAGCTGTAACACACTGCTCTTAAAAAATCAACTCTTAGGGCTGGAGAGATGGCTCAGAGGTTAAGAGCATTGCCTGCTCTTCCAAAGGTCCTGAGTTCAATTCCCAGCAACCACATGGTGGCTCACAGCCATCTGTAATGGGGTCTGGTGCCCTCTTCTGGCCTGCATGTATTATACACAGACAGAATATTGTATACATAATAAATAAATATATTTTTAAAAAATCAACTCTTAGAATTTATAATACAAAGGCATTGATCATTATTATTTTTCTTAAGAATTTTCAAGAGTTCTTAAAGAGGAACACAACCAGGATAGTGGCAAGCTAGAGTAGCTGATGTGTAAATAAATAAGCTTGATTTTTTGTTTGTTTTATCTTCTATTGCACCACTTTATTTTTTTAAATACTTATCATTTTTCTATTTATATGCTAATTGTCTTATAATATACCAGAATGCAATGTAAATTTCATAAGATAGGGGATCCCAGCTAAACTGCCTCCTCTTGGCTTCTCTGTGAGTCTGCCTACTTTCCTCCAGAATTCAGTTTAATTTTACCACATAGCTCTATCTTGTGATGCAATAGGCCCAAAGCAGCTTCTTTATTAACCAATGATAATAAAACATATTCACAGCATACAGAGAGGAAACCCACATCACATACCATGTTCATCTTTCTGAGTCTGGGTTACCTCACTCAGGATAGTTTTTGCTAGTTCCATCCATTTTCATGTAAATTTCAAGATGTCATTTTTTTGTTTTATTTTTTTCCTCTCAGTAGTTCTCCATGTGTAAATGTCCCACAGGCTTTGTTGTTGTTGTTGTTGTTGTTGTTTTGTTGTTGTTGTTTTTTCCATTCTTCAACTGAGACACATCTACCTTGTTTTCAGGTTCTGGCTAATACAAATAATGCAGCTATGAATATAGTTGAAAATGCCCTTGTAATATGATTGAGCATCCTTTGGGCATATGTCCAAGAGTAGTATTGCTGGGTCCTGAGGTAGCTTGATTCCCAGTTTTCTAAGAAACTGCCATACTGATTTCCAGAGTGACTGCACAAGTTTGAATTCCCCACTAGCAATGGAGGAGTGTTGCCCTTACTCTACATCCTCTCCAGCATAAACTGTCCTTGGTGTTTTTGATTTTAGCCATTCTGCCCTGTGCAAGATGTTATCTTAGAGTCGTTTTGATTTGCATCTTCATGTTGACTAGGGATGTTGAACATTTCCTTAAGTATCTTTTATCAGTTTAATCTACCATATAAATAAGCTGAAAGCAAAACAAAACAAATGAACAAACAAAAAAACATATGATCATCTCATTAAATGCTGAAGAAGTATTCAACAAAATCCAACACCCCTTCATGATAAAAGTTTTGGAGATCAGGGATACAAAGGACATATCTAAACATAATAGAAGCAATATACAACAAACCAACAGCCCAAATCAAATTAAATGGAGAGAAACTCAAATTGATTCTACTAAAATCAGTAACAAGAAAAGACTGACCTCTGTCTCCATATCTATTCAAAATAGTCCTTGAAGTTGTGCCTAGAGCAATAAGACAACAAAAGTAGACCAAGGGAATACAAATTGGAAAGGAAGAATTCAAACTTTTGCTATTTGTAGATGATAAGATAGTATATATAAGTGACCCCAAAAAGTCTACCAGGGAACTCATACACCGGATAAATACCTTCAGTAATGTGTCAGGATACAAGATCAACTCAAGAAAATTATTAGCCCTTCTATATGCAAGTGATAAAAAAGTTGAGAAAGGAATCAGAGAAACATCACCCTTCAGAATAGGCACAAATAAAGTAAAAGATCTTTGAGCAATGCTAATCAAAGAAGTAAAAAGACCTATTTCATAAGAACTTTAAGTCCTTGAAGAAAGAAATTGAATAAGAAACCAGAAAATGGAAAGATCTCCCATGTTCTTGGATAGGTAGAATCAACATAATAAAAATGACAGTCTTACCAAAAGCAATCTATAGATTCAATGCAATCCCCATTAAAATTCCAACACAATTCTTCACAGACCTTGAAAGAACAATGTTTTGTTTTCATATGGAAAAACAAAAAACCCAGGGTAGCCAAAACAACCCCGTACAATAAACTTCTGGAGGCATCACCATCCTTGTCTTTAAGCTCTATCGTAGAGCTCCAATAATGAAAACAGCTTGGTATTGGCATAAAACTAGACAGGTTGATCAATGGAATCAGTTGGAAGACACAGATAATAATCCACACACCTATGAACTCCTGAATTTTGGCAAAGAAGCTAAAATTTTACAGTGGAAAAAAAGCATCTTCAACAAATGTTGCTGGCATAACCAGATGTCAACATGTAGAAGAATGTAATATAACCATATCTATCCCCATGCACAAAACTCAAGTTCAAATGGACTAAAGACCTCAATATAAATCTGACCACACTCAACCTGATAGCAGAGAAAGCAGGAAGTGGCTTTCAATGCATGGGCACAGTAGACCAATTCCTAGATATAACCCCAGTAGCAAAGATACTGAGAACAACAATAAATAAATGAGACCTCCTGAAACTGAGAAGCTTTTGTAAAGCAAAGGGTACAGTCAATAAGACAAAATGTCAGCAAACTGAATGGGAAAAGATCTTTCCCAACCCTACATCAGAGAGAGGACTGATCTCTAAAATATATTAAGAACTTATGAAATTAGATATAAAAATTCCAAATAATCCAATTAAAAATGGAGTACAGTTCTAAATAGAGAATTCTCAGCAAAAGAATATTGTATTTTTTAAAACATTATCTGGACAAAATTATTAGGTATATTTTTGTTTTCATATAGAAACTCATCTTTTATCTTCCATTTTAGGAATTACATGTCTCTGTCATCCTACATTTGAATTTTGCAAATATCCTTTCATGTTTTGTGAATAACATGGACACTGCTCATCTGTGATACTCATATATATATGTAAGTGATATATTATTTATATTTTAATAAATAAAACTTGCCTGAAAGTCAGTGCAAAGCACCCACACTAGTCAGCCATATAGGCCAGGCACTGGTGACACATACCTTTAATATCAGCTGTTACACTAATTAGCCATAGAGACTAGGCAGAAGTGGTGCATGCCTTCAATTCCAGCACTAGAGAGGAATATAAAATGGGAGTAGCCAAGTATTACTCTCAGTCTCAACCTGAGGATTCCTAGAGTCAGGACCACCCATTTGGGCCTGAGGTAGCGGTTAACTGCTTTACTTTTCTAATCATTAGTTTGAACCCCAATATCTTTCTCTGGATTTTTATTATTTGTGCTACACTTATGTACTTCATATCTAAGCTTCCACTACTATTCCTTTGCTTAGAGTACCTGTATCTCCATCGAAGTCTCCTTTTAATGAAGTTCTCAGCTAGGGTTGATTAGTCATATACTATTTAGGCTGTAAAAAGAGAAAAAAGAAATAACTTCATACAGAATTATTGTCAAATAAGAGATGACACATACTGACATCATAATAGAATTTAAATGGTGGATATACCAAGTTTGTAGAAGACTTGGTTTATTGCAGTGTTAAATGTATCAAGCATGGGCATAAAAGGCCAGTTAGTTTTGAATTCCTGAAGAGCAAGGTAACCTTTACATAAATGAAACCTGCTGAGAGGCCAAATAAAAATCACATCTGTGATTTTTTTTTGTAATGGTGGTATTGCATTTCAAAACTCCTTTATAAAAAATATATAGACAAGTACAGTCTCAGCAACAAAACATGTCATTTTTCTGCTAGTAAGTAATAAGTACATTATAAAGCATTATTTATAAAGCCATGTACAGAGACAGAACAATTCTAAATCATTGACACTGATCATGTCAGTCAACTACAAATCTCAGTGGATAGTGGTATCAGTGCCTCTGTTACAGCTTATTGAGGGAGTTATAGGTAAATAAAATGATATGGTGTTTTGCCCAGAACTGAATATATGAAGACTATCATCCTAAGTGTTCAAATAGCTCCAATATGCTATTATGGAGGATGAAAGACACCTAGGAGATACCCTCTACTATGCTGAATGTGATGGACTGCAAAGCAAGCCAAGCATTCCCATAACATATCTCTATAATATCACTTTGTGGCTGTGTGGTTTATGTCTGTGGAGTTAACTTACAATAGATTGAAAATATACTTCTGACTATCTCTATTGAGCATGGAAAGACTTCCTAATATTGAATCTATTTCCTAAGCAATATTCATTACAGTTATATATACAGTTTTTATATTGTTTTAGGTACTATAAGTAAGATAGGAATGATTTGAAACTTAGGAGGACAATATAGGTTTATGTAAAGACTACGCTATTTTACATAAAATATTTAAACATCCATGGGTATTGACATTTGGGGGTGCCCTGGAACAAATTCCTCCTAGAATTAGAAACAATTGCCCATGGTTGGTTATTTGGAGGAAGTGATGGTAGACACATGGTATTTGCATATTTTGGGTATCCATCGTGACAATGCAGTTTTAACACTAGTCATGAGTATTGAGAAAAGTTTCTGTCCTGCTCCATCCCATAGTCATTCAGCCCCAAAGAAACACACAGAGGCCTACATTAACTATAAAAGGGTTGGCCTATCAGCTCAGGCTTTCTTATTAACTAACTCTTACATCATGACTTGGTAACTTTTATCAGTGATGCATTTTCATCTTGCTTCCTTTGTGTATAGGTGACTGCTGCAGACTGAGATTTTCCTCTTCTCAAAATTCTCCTATTCTGGTCAACCTGCATATACTTCCTGCCTGACTACTGGCCAATCAGCATTTTATTAATCCAGTACTATTGACAAATCTTTACAGGGTACAAGACCGTTGTCCCACAGCACATGAGGACAACAATTTTTCTTGATTCCTCTTTCCTGAGTTTTGAGAACTGTAATAAAAGCTTGTTAAAGACACCCAACCCTTTGGTTGAGCTATCACATTCTGGGGTTCTTCCCTTTAAATTTCCAAACCCAAAGTCAAGTGTTCTCAGTGAAATCACTGATTAACTTATAGCTATCAAGCTAACATTGGATGAGAAAAAATAAGAAATACCACCTTACTAATGAGAATCCATTTTTGACAAATTGAATTTTTTATAGAGAATAAGCTATTTTTTTCCTCTTTGTAATCCACGTGGCAAAGTAGAGTGTTCAGTATGTCACTTCTTTGATGTCATTTTTTTAAAAAAAAGCAAAAGATGTTGCAAATAGAATATTCCAGAAGTAATTATTTGTGAATCTCAGGATAACTGGAGACATCAACTCCTTTAAATCCTTGAAAAGAGCAGATGATTGATAGAAGAGCATCTGCATGTTCCCCTAGCTCAGACTTGCTTTTCTGTGTGACCAGAGATGCCACATCATCTTTGCGTTGTCTAGACTGTTTGTCACCATCCTACGGTTGTTTCTTTCCATTTCTCAACCAATCCACTTAACTAACTTGTCGAATATTTTAATTTTGCAATTATTTTTTGAGATTACAAATACATTTCCATTACCTTTTCCAATAAGGGTGTTTATAATGATGGGTGTTAGTGCCATAGAATAGCATTTTCTACATCTTAGCTTTAGTGATCCATTTTCAAAGAGATTTCCACCATTAGATAGGAGAGAAATTGTTTTCTTGCTGCTACTGGGAGAGAAGTGACTCTTTCCATGGATTTCTCACTATGAGGGGAATATGTCAACATGAAGTGCTAAAATATGCCCAGCAACTCCATAGAGATTTTCCTAATAAAATAAATCAATAAAAGTGAAATCAGTCTTTAAAATTATTGACATTACTGAGAATTTTCACTGCCTTTTCTAATATGACCTTTACAGTAGTTAAATTTGATAAGTATTTTAAAATCTCTTTTATAATTAATAAACTGAATCTCAGTGAAACTGAGGTAAATAATTTACTAAATTTAGCAAGAGGAAATATTTAACTCCAATCTGTCAAGCTCTGTAGCCCAGTTTCTAGCAACTCTGGACTGCTCCCAAGGCTGTTACTCACAAGGCTCCAGTAGATCATGGCTTCACTCTGCACAACTGAAGCTAAAAGGAGGCTGCCAAGCTCTCTCTGCCCTGTGACACCATCTTTCCTAAAGAATTGATATCTGTGATTATAATCCCGCTCTCACCAGATAAGCCCAATCAGTCTTATTAGAAAACTGTACAACAATAAATATGCCTTTACATTTTTCATTGTTTTGCTTTATGGTGTCTTGGCAACTAACCCCTTTATACCATGTAACTTGGTGCATGCTTTCTAGAGACTTTAGGTCTCTGAAAATGGATTTTCTATAACCTTCTCATTCACCTTGAATTATTTGATAACAGTGATATAGGCACATGGTAGAGACTGTTAATCGGCTTAGATGTAAGAGGACCACTGCTAAAATTGGGCTTTGCTTTACTTTAAAATTTGAGAGTTTTTTTTTAAATATCCATTTATTTATGTATTGCATTCTGGAGGCTTTGTGTAAGACATAGGTATTTTAGAGCATTTTCTTTATTATGATTTAAAGAATGAATTATATTTGTATGAACACTCCATAACAGGTTCTGCCTAGTTAAGAGAGGCACTGGGCTGTGTCCGGGTCTCATCATACTGTGTATTATTTAGTCCCTTTCTTCTATCAGTCAGCCTCACATCCCTGAAAGACAGTGAATAAGATGATTGAATATGAACCTACACAACCTAAACTTTGGAACAGTCTGATAAGGGAATATAGGTATACTTTATTGTTACATATAGGGCTCTCTCTCTCTCTCTCTCTCTCTCTCTCTCTCTCTATATATATATATATATATATATATATATATCCAATTTTAAAAATCAAACCAGCTCAATCTTGGTGATGTTGTCACATGTGTAAGTACATTCTACATTCAAATTGGTTTCTACTTTTAAGTCTTATAATTTAGAAAAAATACCTTTTGTATTATAAAATAAAGGTTATTCCATTTAAAAGGTAATGAATCACTTGAAATTTTGACAGTTTACTCTTAGGACTAAAAAATTTTCATTAATTCATTCATATATTTGTATATATTAACTGTTATGATGCAATACTTTGATATAACACCTTAAGAGATAGAATGTATTAATTTAATAATAATGTAAAATAATTCAATTGATTTATCAACTGTTTTATATATAATTAAAGGATAACAGGCATATATTCCAGATATATTGTTTTCTGGATCATTATAACATACAGATAAAAGCACGCACCTATTTTTTGGTGAATCTCCTAAATGCTACCTTTCACAAAGAACTTTATGGTCAGTAAATCATATAATTTAGACCAGTGGCTATCAATCTGTAGATCATAACTCCTTTGTGGGTACAAAGACCCTTTCACAGGAGTCACCTAAGAGCATCAGAAAGCCGATATTTACATTTATGTTTCAAAACATTTGCAAAATTACAGTTATGAAGTAGTAGTGAAAATAATTTTATGGTTTACGTTCACCACATATTAGGACTATGTTAGAGCGTCATCTTATTAAGAAGGTTGATAACCACATTTTAGACTAGGTTGTGACAAGTTATGGAAAATTACTCAAGACCAGTCAGTCACATGGTTACTCTAAAATGTTTTCTTCTTTCAAAACATAAAAAATGCTTAAGAAGAACTTAAAAGTTATTGTTAAGTTTGTTTTATTTATTTACTGTTATTGTTTTAATTTTTGTATTATGGTATCGTTGTTCTTTTCATAGACATGTGTAGTCAAATGTAGCATGGATAATTTAAGTGATAAGAAGGGTTCTGGTAATCAATAGCTGGTCTAAAGCAGGTTCAAAAAATCTATAGATATATTTCCTCTAGGATTCAAAATATTTTAGAACAACATATTTATAGGAATTTAATGTTGTTTAAGGACACATTTTTCACTATTTTGAAAAGTAAAGCATATATTTTCACATTGAACTTCATGTCATGCTTTAGACATTTAAAATGTATATTTGCATGTCTGAGTAAATGTGTTCATATGATAGAACTTACATAAATTGAAAAAAGATATCTGTCTATTTAAGAAAATGGGAGCTATTATAAAAACAAGACACAGACAATATAAGAAATAAAAGATTTTATGGTAACAGGTGATGCATAAACCTTCCAGGGGTAGAGACTCATGGGCCATTCCAGTGTTGAGAAAGGTTCCTGTGATCTCTGTTGCCAGGCGAGAGAGTGGACATTCACTCTTAATTTATGATTAAGATAACAAAGCTAAAAGTCACACCTGCTTCCTTTCTCCCCAAGTTGAGCCACATAACTGTATAGCCTTGCACACATGACTCTGTCACGACAGGAATTTTGAATGTGATTATGTAACTTTTCTTAGCCAAATTCATCTTCCAATTTTCTTCTTATCTCTACTACTAATGGAGGAACACTTCGTCATATAACCAGCTAAAAGTATATCTGAAAGTCAATTTGCTGGGATTTCTCCCACTAAATGAGTATACTTTAGACAAAAAGAAACAGTAGAATTGGATCTTTTTTTTTTTTTTTTTTTTTTTTTGGTTTTTTGTTTTTTTCCAGACAGGGTTTTTCTGTAGCTTTGGAGCCTGTCCTGGAACTACTGGAACTAGCTCTTGTAGATCAGGTTGGTCTCTAATTTACAGAGATCCACCTGCCTCTGCCTCCTGAGTGCTGGTATTAAAGGTTTGCACCACCACTGCCCGGCTGGATCATTTATTTTAAGTGATCACAAAATCTGCTAGAACAATGGTAGGTTGTGATACAGGATGTTTTAATTTTCCTTTTGGTGACTTTCTAGGGGTCAGATGAATTCAGATTTTTAAACAAGATGCCAGAGAGACAATTATTTAGGTTAATTTTGCTTTGGTTGGCTATGTTAACTCCTTCATGGGACACACTTCTACCTGTCTCTTCCTGCTGCCCTGTCTGGCTGTACCCTCACCTTACCCACATAGTGTTTTTCCACCAGAGACACAGAAACAGCATAACTTCTTATCATCCCATACTCTAAACAATTGATTGGAATAAAGAGATGAAAACAGTGATTTGCTATTCATATGCTACATGTCTGTCCCTTAATTCAACAAAAAAGAGGATTAACAACAATGTCAATACATGTAAAGTATATTTTGGGAATGGGTGTTTCTGAAATAAAAACCAACTACCCAATCAAATGATGTTGAAGCTATTATCCTTGATATATATATATATGTATATATTATATATATATATGTATATATATATATATATTTCACAGGGCATCCTGCATTATATCTTTCCTGACAGATGAAGTATACATCTCTTTATTATCATCTTGCATCTTTTTGTAGAAATCCATTCAAAACAAACAAATATCTGTTGACCTACTATATTTGCATCTTGAATTTGAACTTCTTATCTATGAAGTAAGTTCTCTTGAATTGAAATAGTTTGTGATGTTCCCTGTGAAAAACTCTCTTTTCTCTTTGGTGAACATCCTCTCATTTAAGAAGAAAGAATGAACACACGAAAGTATGAAATGCTTTCTAGTGCACAGAAATCATTAATTACAGCTTCCCTAGGAACAGGATGTGGGGTGACTGTATGGTGATTAGCCCAAGACTTTCCTTCCTATCCCTCTATTTCACTGATCTCCTGTATCTTAACATACTCCATTAATTCCTCGATAATAAATGATTGATAGGATCTTAATGTGTCATTAGTTGAAGTACCCTATATACTCTCCACTCTCTTACATCTCTTTTCATTGATTAACTCTTATTCATCCCTTAAGATGTCCCTGGCAAATCACTCTTCCTTAAATACCTCCTTGCTCTCTGACCTGAGTACCTCCTTCACTCTCTCTTGAAATGCTGATATCAATTCGCTACACTGTGCCCTTAATCAGACTATGTGTCATACTACCAAACCTGTGATCTTTCAGAGTCCATAACCTTATCTTATTCCTTTGTTGAATCAATTCATAAAAGTACCTCTCAGATAAGAATTTAATGTGTTTACTGAATGAATTAATTATAGGACTAAAAGACTTGTTTTCATGTGCTACTTCTAGATTTTATTAGGAGCTTTTTAATACATGCCCTAAAGTAGGATTTGGAATCTGAGTTGAATTGATGTACCATCCCACTGTTATTTTCCAGTGAGTTCTGTCATGTATCTGAGGGTGGGACTGAGTTCTAGCAACTAAAGTTTCTGCCACTCAAATATTTGAACTATCTACACAATTAGACACCACATATCTCTTACTGCTAAAACTTAAAGAACTTCCTCCAAATTACTTCTCAAGAAAAGATAAAGCTCCCTTCTGTTAATCACATAATATTTGCAAAAACCATGGCAACACTGTCCCTTATGTAACTGTAATATACTATGTTGTATTGTAGTATGCTATACACCATACTATTAATATATGTTCATTAATTGTGAAATTGGGTATTCTGGATATTATATTTCATCTTCCTTCATGACTGTTACCATTCAAGTTATATTGAAGTAAGCAATAACTATTAAGCTTTTGAACTCTGAATCAGTTTATACTAAAGGAAGAAGGCCTTCTAGGGTCTTTTCTTTCATATGTGTGTGAGGTAACAATAAAACAAAAAATGTCAAGAATTACAAAAAAAGCAATATCACTTAGAGTATACAATCACTCTTTCATAGTTTTATTTGAGCTTCTGTTTTCTTACTAAGAAAATGGGGAGACTAATTTTATACTTTCTGAGATAATTTTCGGTGGCCCAACACCCTACCTAATTAGCCCATGTTTAAATCATTCTGTATCTTAAATGTATCATTAAATATGTAGGCTGTAGTAACAACAAAACAGAAAAGAATAACGTTAGTGTTGTACCAATTATATGTGTTGTATATTCATTTCACTATTCTTCAATAGCATGTTGTTAATAGCCTTTTTAAACTGGTAATAAATTGAAACAGAAAACATGAGCACCAGAAGGTTTTCTACCTAAACCTTTCTTAAGTGTTCTGTTTTCTATATAATAGAATATCTTTTGTAGAAAATTGAAATAGACTTTAAAGCTGTCTTCATTATGAACATGCTATAAAATGTAAGTACATCTATCCTGAATATATTACAATATATAAGTGGATTTTTATGTGTTTGCAGGAGAGCCTAAATGTTTTCCAAAATTTAAAACATGTGTATGTGCATATGCATAAACCTATCATTTGCATGTGATGCACAATGTTGGTAGTACTTCCGAAGGTGCTGACAACTAAGAAAGTAAGGGGTAGAAGGTTTATGTGACCATATTCTCACAGCAGTGCATGCATACACAAATGTATGAGCATGTGTACACATATACATACTCACAAATGCACACACACAGGAACAGGCATGTGAGTGTGCACACATAATGCATGCATATGCACACACAGACCCACACACACTGTTAAGGCACAGAAAAAAAAATTAAACATTTTTTTTGAAATAGCTCAATTTCCATGTCTTGGTCTTCATTAGATATGTTTTTATTTATTAATTGTATCTGTGGAAATAATGATTTTGCGACTTTTGAAGCCTTCCAACAATATTATTAAAAGATTCTAGCAATACCACTTTTGAGTATGTGCCCAAAGGATGCTCAATCATACCACAAGGACATGCACTCAACTATGTTCATAGCTGCATTATTTGTAATACCCAGAACCTGGAAACAACCTCCTAAATGCCTCTCAATTGAAGAATGGATAAAGAAAATGTGGTACATTTACACAATGGAGTACTACTCAGCAGTAAAAAGTAATGACATCTTGAAATTTGTAGGCAAAGGATGAATCTAGAAAAAGAAACATACTAAGTGGGGTAATGCAGAATGGCAAATATAATATGTATTCTCCCATAAGTGGCTTTTAGACATAAAGCAAAGAAAACCAGCCTACAATCCACAACCCCAGAAAACCTAGACAACAGAGAGGACCCTAAGAGAGATATACATGTATCTAAGTAGGAAGGAGAAAAATACAAGATCTCCTGAGTAAACTAGAGTGTGAGGGTCACAGGAAAGGGTAAAGGGTAGAAGGGAGGAAGGGAGGGAAGCAGAGAACAAAATGTATAATGCAATAAAAACAATAAAAAAGGGATTCTGAAACATTTAGTAGACATCTTATATTTGGGGATGGAAATTTCAGTTTATTGTAATTCTTTCTCTTATCCTTATCTGACTTTTCCATGACTTTGGCTGAAAGCTGTCCCTCCTACCATCCAGAAATTGTATAATACTCTGGAATGGTAGGACTAACAGCAAAATACAGCCTGTGTTAACCCATTCACAACACAGTCATGTACTAGTTGAAGTGGTAGACTAAGATAACGGCATTTAGCTACAGAGAATTAATCACAAGGATGATCCTAGATACTTTGTTCTGTAATGCTTCTCCATCTGGATGATTACCTTATATACCAACACTATTTTTGGTAGTAAATGAAGAGTAACAGTACAGGGAACTTCTGTGTTGTTTATGAAAGATAAATGCACATGTATATTGTGTTGCTGATGTTCTTTTCACCAAAGCTTACTATAAAATGATCAAATTTTTAGAATGGTGACACTCATTGATAATTGCCTTCCCATCATCTCAACCTTGCTAAAATTCAGAAAATTACTTAGGTAAAGATAAAAGGGTGCTAAGTTTCAAAACATTACTACAAAACTGTCAGTTAATAAGGGCTCCAAAGAGTCTTCAAATTACAGTCTATCCACACAATTTCTAGTTACAGATGAGAATGGAGATCTAATAACCAGATTTTCAATCATGTACAATGTCAGCTCTGAGCCGTTAGATACAAGTCATACTCTCTAGAAAACATATTAACTTTCCCGACTATTGTTCATTCTGGAATTTTGAAGCAGGAAAAAAAATATTAAGAGTTCTAGGGTCACAGAGGCAGCTTACAGATTTTTTTTAGGAAGTTACACTGTTTTTCTCTGCAATCTGGCAGCAAGTTTAACGTGTGCCAATCATTTTGTCCTTGCCATTGAAGGGAGACTCTTCAGAGAATTACTGTAGCACTTGCAGAGAAGGAAAGTAAGTTGTCTTCTCAAGATGCTGGGAAAGGAAGGAAGGTAGCAAAAAATAAATGTCCCCGTGGATGTGTAGCAAGAGGTTCAAATGATATATCCAACCACAGGGAATAAAAGGAATCAGTATTTTGTGCCCAATAATAACTAGTTCATGTGTTTAGAACTTGCTTTTTCTTATAGATGACGAGATAAAGGAAGAAGATGACAATGTCTTTTCAACTCTTTCCTGAAACTCAATTTCTTTTCTTCAATTAAAGAAATCTTTGATTTTTGGAGGCCTGGCATTTCATTTCTATACTTTTTTAAAAAATTTTAAAATAGTATCATTCAAATAGAATAATTATAAATATAATAATAAAGGGAACCTCTTTACTCACCATTCCTCAGTTTTAACCTGTTTCCAAAATGTAGTATAATGTCAAACCAAATGTATTCTAAAGACTAAATAGCTTATGTTTACCATAATTTTCCCAGCCCTTTATTTAAGCAGAAACAATGTTATAAATAGAGCTCTCTTTATTCTGAAGCTTAATAAAAATGAACAGCACATTCTTTGCAGTACATAAACACAATTTGTGAAGTGTACAAAATTTTTAGGTATAAACATGATGTCTGAAAGAATGCCTTTTAAGTATCTTAGGAAACACCAAAAAAAAAAAAAAAATGAAACCTGCCATGGTTAGTGGTTTAGGGCTATTTCTGAGAGCATTTGAGTCCTCAACAAATACGAGACAAGAAAGAACAATGTTGGGTTGACAGCTTGATAGATACTGATTGCTTTGACGTGGATTTTCCTGTTGCAGAAGCTTTAGCTGCACCTTATCTGTCATTTGCACAAACACAGCCAGTGCATTCCTCGCATACAGAATGCTTTCCGGAAGAACGTGACATTGACAAACAAAAGAATTATTCTCACAACGATCAATTTGTTGAGTGTATATATCATGTTAAGGCTAATCTGTTTGGACTAATTAAAAGGATTAAATAGCAGAAACCAGGATGAATCAATAGAATAGACTTAAACCATTCAATGTAATACAGGAGAAGTGGCTAATCCCATGCTGAATGTTTATTAACCAACACAAACAGGGTAGGTTATTAGGAAACATCTTTCAATTTCCTGTCTGCATGTGTTTGCTCACATGTTCTGGGTCACTTGCTACATGCTCTGTAAGGTGCATTTTAAATGTAATTCTGAAACACTTCCATGCTCAACAGCAGGGAAAACCTTGTATTTATATAGATTATTGTTATCATGTTTCTCTCACTAGTTTTGAGGAGATTCTTGCTTTTATATTGCACTCACATTTAATGTAGTGTTCCAGTACATATATTTTCACTGTGTTACAATCCAGCAAACATCATTAAGATATAGGCTCTGCTCGTATTGAAAGCAGGAAATTCAGTTTCATTATTGTTCGGTATTTGGAGCAATTGATATAGCATAACAGAGCCCCAATACAGCTTCTAAAATGAGTCACCTGTAAGAATAATAAAGAGAACTTACTGATTTTAATCTAAAGTTATCTGTACAAAAAATAAGATTTGGGTGGAGGAAAAGAGAGGTCAATGAATCAGAAGGAAAATTATGGAATTTATCATTATTTGGTGTTGTACTAAAGTGGGAAAGTAAAATGAAGATCTTGTGAATAGCTTATAATGTATTCTGCTCAACATGGAAACTGGCCTGTGACTCATGTCAATTTCTATGGTGGCTTAGAATTTATTGGGCTTTGAATAGATATACCAACTACTTGCTTCTGTGTCTCTCTGGTGCCCATTTCCTTGACATCAGAGTGCCATTCACACTCATTCTCAAAAGAAGCACACATTGGCCTTACAAGCTTGTGCTTATCTCAGTTTTCTTTTTTTTTCTTTTTTTTTTTTTGTTTACTTATTTATTTATTTTTATTCTTTTTTAATTAAAATTTCCACCTGCTCCCCATTTCCCATTTCCCTCCCCTCCTCCCAAATATTGCCCTCCCCCCACTTCCCTCCCCCTATCCCCACTCCTCTTCTCCTCCCCCCACTCCATTCCCCCTCCCTCTCGATACTGAAGAGCAGTCCAAATTCCCTGCCCTGCGGGAAGACCAAGGTCCTTCTATCTACGTCCAGAAAGGTGAGCGTCCAAACAGGCTAAGCTCCCACAAAGCCAGTTCATGTATTAGGATCGAAACCTAGTGCCATTGTCCTTGGCTTCTCATCAGTCTTCATTGACCGCCATGCTCAGAGAGTCCGGAATCAACCCATGCTTATTCAGTCCCAGACCAGCTGGCCTTGGTGGGCTCCCAATAAATCAGTTCCACTGTCACAGTGGGTGGGTGCATCCCTCGTGGTCTCAGGAAATTTGGGATCAACCTACCCCAAGATCCAGTAATACCACTATTGGGAATATACCCAAGAGATGCCACATCAAATGACAAAAGTATCTGTTCAACTATGTTCATAGCAGCATTGTTTGTAATAGCCAAAACCTGGAAACAACCTAGATGCCCTTCAATGGAGGAATGGATGAAGAAAGTGTGGAATATATACATATTAGAGTACTACTCAGCAGTAAAAAACAATGACTTCTCGAATTTTGCGTGCAAATGGATGGAAATAGAAAACACTATCCTGAGTGAGGTATCCCAGACTCAAAAAGAGGAACATGGGATGTACTCACTCATAATCGGTTTCTAGCCATAAAATAAAAGACATTAAGCATATAATGTGTGATCCTATAGAAGCTAAATAAGAAAGTGAACCCAAAGAAAATCATATAGTCATCCGCATGGAGAGGGGGAAGTAGACAAGATTCCAGGGCAAAAACTGGGAACTTGCGGGTGAGGTGGCATGGGGCAAAGGGGAAATGGGATGAGAAATATGAGAAGGGGAGGATGGGAGGAGCTCGGAGGATTGGGATGGTTGGGATATAGGAAGGATGGATACGGGAGCAGCGAAGTATATATCCTATCTAAGGGAGCCATCTTAGGGTTGGCAAGAGACTTGACTCTTGAGGGGTTCGCAGGTGTCCAGGAATATGTCCCCAGCTGGTACCTTGGGCAACTAAGGAGAGGGAACCTGAAATGACCCTATCCTATACTGATGAATATCTTGCATATCACCTTAGAACCTTCATCTGGCGATGGATCGAGGTAGAGTCTCAATTTGGAGCAACGGTCTGAGCTCTTAAGGTCCAAATGAGGAGCAGAAGGAGGGAGAACATGACCAAAAAATTATCTCAGTTTTCTTACACTTACAAATTCCTCAGGTGGAAAGATAGAGCCTGTGGACACTGACTAATGCTTACTGCATGTTAAATGATTAATCAATAAATGTATAAATGGGGTTTACATGAACAAAATGTAAGTGAACTAGCTTTTATGAGTGGTAAAATTCGTGTGTGTTTGGAACCTGCAAAGATTTGTCCAGGAACCCAGGGAGCCAGTTAGGGATCCACGGGCAATAGCTGATACCACACTTTCGGCTATCAGTACAAAATTAACACATTACAGAGGACTCATCATTGCTGAGGAAGTTAATTGTAGGAACTAATTTTATTGAGACCAATTTCATTGTGCAGAAATAAAATACTGGATTGAGTTTATGAAGCCAGAAATCAGAAGACTGGATGCCCAGGGAACAGGGTGGACATCATTAAGCCCTGATACATTCATTTATTTTCCTTCTGTCATTAAGAAGCACTGTACTTTGGAGAAACATGAGGGCTTTGGGCGTAGCCTCACAATAACCCACCACTACAAAATACAGCCCTTCGGGAATCAGATGGACTTATGGGTCAGTAATATGAGTTTTCAAAGTACAAGGCAGCGGGAACCACCTCTGTAAATCAGTGTGCCACAGCACAGGGAGCTGAAGTGCACCCTGCCAATGTTTATTCTTTTCTCTAGAAGTAGCACTTTTTTTTACCCATTATGTGAATTTATTGCCGACAAACTGTGCCACAGCTTGAGAAACTGAACTCCCATATTTATCCATAGAAGAACATGGTGATAATCTCCATCCTGTCTTCAAAGATATATTATATGCAGCTTTCTACCAAAGGGAGGAAATGTATTACTTTCTCTATGCTAGTTAAGCTTGGATCTGCCTGGTCTATAAAATGTCAGGAGCTATGAATTGTACTGAAATCTGCACACGTTTCTGAGCTGCTTCTTCTGTACGCTAGGGATTTGGCTTTGAAGACAACATTCTTTTTCTGCTTCGGTGCCCAGCCTGCATTTCTCATAACTCCACAAATAAAATCATGTACTAGAGTCATGAAGAATGGCGTTTTAGAGATAGGAACACAGGACAGATGGTAAAGGTTTTGACCAGACTACAAACCACAGAAAATAGTATCTCTAACTCCTTATTATACTTGTATAGAATTTGAATATATATTTCTCAAAGTAAAATTTTCTAATGCCTTATAACTAAAGAGAAATAAAATATATTTTCCCACTATTATCCTATAAGGTTGGGATTGGGAAGAGAACTCAGTGACAGAGCACTTACCTAGCAATCATGAGTCCCTAGATTAAATCCTCTGCATTACATAAATAAACAAATTAATCCATAGTATCAGAATAGTATGTCATCTTTTTTGCAGAGTAAGATATAGAGCAACCAATTTTGCATGTCTATTTTAACTATGAGAAAAGTTCCTGCATATGATAGACGATCTCTTAAAAGCTATATATAAAATGACTGTATATAGTATGTAGCTCTTAATTCAAGCCTTCTTTCCCTGACTGAAATTAGATTACTTGCTAACCAAATGTAAACAGTCATGAGAATAATTAAAATTATTAAATATTTGCTTCCGGCCATTATCCATCAGAGTACACAAGGCTGAGTTAGAAGGAAATGGACGCACCATGACACCTGCAATGCTTTGTCTTTGGGTCTTGGAGTTTGTTCATATTTCTGTGCAGATTGGGGACCTACAGGAGAGCATTCAACAGGTAAGAAGACAGAGACTCAGGCTTAGGTGGGGTAGATAAGATTTGAGAGGAAGTGATGGAGAGAGAGGAGAAGTGAGAGGGTCCCTGAGTCTGTTGCAGGAAACGCAGGCAAATGGTGTGTTTATCCGTATGTGAATACATGGTGAGACTCTGTATTAGTAGTGACCTTTTGGAGAGCAGAAAGTAAAATGATCACTGTTTGTGCTCAGGACAAAGACATATAGAAGCCCGTCTAGTGAAAGAAGACTGTCATAAATGCTGAGAACTTGCCAGAGAGATCACAGGAAGGCCTCTCCTCAGCAGGAGTAGCACATCATCATTGAAGAAAAATGTTCCGTGTGAGCCTGGAACTGTAAAGGAACCCAACAGTGCCTCCATCACTGACAGAACTCAGTTTTTCCTTAAGAAAGACAAATAAGCAAAGAGAACATACACACAAAGGAATACAGCCAAAACTGCCAGAAATAAAAGGCAGTGAAACAAAATACGAGCCCTAGCGAGAACAGTGAGCAGTGCCTAGGAAGTGACTCAGAGCTGCTCGGAGATTTTATTAACATGCTAGGACTTTCAGCCAAATTCCTTGACTTTAATGAGAAATTTAAAAACGAAACAGGAAGATGAGTTGGAATTATACCGAAAAAGTACTAAAGAGAATTTCTTTAGTTAGCTAAAATTTAACATATGAGATGAAAACACTTATTGAGGGAAATATGCATAAGATACTATAGGAAAAACTGCTGTTTCTGAATAAATATCATTAGAATTTGTACAAATTGAGTCACAAAGTAGCAAGTTGCTGAGGTCAGCAAGTGGCTCAGCACACCAAGTTTTCACTAAAATATATCTTTCCTAAAAACACTTTGTGTATAAATAAAAGTACAAACTACATATCAGGGGAAAGTTCTGGTATTTTTATCTTGTACTCAAAATAGTTAAGAACGCAGTTCAAAGCTAAGAATACAAAAAGTTCAGTTCATAAAAAAAAAGGTGCAAAACACCTACATTGACATTATCCAAAAGGAGACACCGTGGCTAATAACTGTGCTCAGAGGTCATCAAAAAAAAGAGTATAGAGCACCAGGTGTTATTCCTGCAAAACAGCTGAAACGAATCGAGTTTACACTGTCGTCAGCAGCACTCTTATTTCAGAGCAATTGGGATCCTCAAATATCGTCACCACGGACAAACAGCTGCAGCTTTACTGTACCATCACAGGAAGTTTTTGAAGTATTTTTTTTCCGATTATCTGCCATGGATATTAAAACATGCTTTCAGATAAAGCTTACAGCCAAGTGTTTTCATTAACTTTCTCCATAATTTTCATGAACTAGAAACAAACCTCAAATCTTTACCAATTAGTAAATAAATATATTATTATCCATGGGAAGACTATTAATAAGCACAACAGCATTGTTAGATGTCACTAACTAATCATGCAGAGTAATAAAAAAAGACATACTGCCCCCCCAAATAAAAACTATATCCAAGCAAAATCCTGCCCAAGAATGCATATAGAAAAATGTATTCTGTTAGCAGAAATTTTTAGATAATGAATAACTAATTTATAGTGGCAGAAAATAAATCTACATTTGTGTGTGTGTGCCTGTTGCTATATGTTGTTCTCCAGTGATTGTCTCCCAGTGACATTGACATCAGTGGAAAAAATATCTCACGGTTACTGGATGAAGGTAGAGGAAATAAAAAGACATATTTCTTAAAAGCTGAAAGAGTACTCTTACTTTATGTTGATTATTCTTTAATAAATGTGACAAAAAGAAATTGCAAACAGTTGTAAGCGCTTACATTATGAATTATACATTCTCATTCAGAAATAGCTAAATATACACATTTTATGCTGTATGATTTTAATATATTTCTTTTATCCATAAACACACTATTTTCTTCTTCTATTTGTTTCCTTTGAGATGGGTCTTTGTGTACATCCTTGAGTATTGTGGAACACAATATGTAACACGATGTAGACCTGGTTAGCCTCATACTCACAGAGATCTGCCTGCCTCTGCCTTCCAAGTGCTGGGACTAAGGGAAAATGTATGCCACCACATCCAGCTAAATATTTTCATTTTGAGTTTTGTCTCATTTTTTTCCATTCTTTAGAATAAACTCCCTACTCACAGAGTTTAGAGAAATATTAAATTTATATTACACTTAGTCTTATTTTTTAACCAAGAATTTTCTGAAATTTGTGGTTCATATGTCCCTTATATCCTGGTTCTCCCGTTACAACAATAGCTCCCCAACTTAAGGCTCTTCTTTGAAAGGTCACTGATTCAGCATCCCAACTGCAGCTTCCGCCTGCGCACATGAGTCGAACAGGGCTCTGGTGCCTACGTGCTGAACATCAGACTAGAGCAGGGATAGGCAGGAGACCTGAGGTGTAAAAATGCACCATGCTGAAACACAGAACAAAGGTAACGGAAACCTAAACTGATGCCGGGGAGAAGCCGGGAGAACTGAGTGTTTTTGAAATGATTGTTTGGACTATTATTTTAACACTGCTTCTGAGGAACTCATTTTGCTTAAAACTTAGAGAAACGGCAGTTAACATCCTCTATTTTCCAGTACTAACTGGGGTCCTACCCATCTACCTGGCAACTTGAATCACCTGGGAAGAAAACAACTTGAAGAGCTCATTCACCACACTTAACATAATGCTGCCCTGAGAGCTATTGTGAACCCTACTAAGTTTCTCTTTGGAAAGACCCTGCCCCAGCATAGTTGAGGCATGTGTAGTCTGTGTGTTGCTCTCGTTATGGCTGTAAGCCTGTCTGTGAACGATCTCTGGAGCAGTCACGATAGGGTTTTACAGCAAGCATAAAGGACCTTAGCAATAATTCGCCCACAGTTTCCTCAGGATTCCGTAGTGTATTATGTTTTCCAGATTTTGAATTTTTGCATGTTTAGGAAAATGAGTGAATATTTTACTTAAGAAACCAAACTTTGTTTAAGGGTCTTTCCCAGCGGTAGAATATATGTCTAGCTGCCTCCCTCCCCCCCACAAACACATCTTTTTTCTTAAAAACAAAGTACTATGAAGCACAAATCGAACAAACAGAAAACCAAAATGAATGTGATAATATTGTCCCTGGAACCATTATTATTCTAAAAAATAAATGCTACTATTTACAGATTATATACCTGCAAATACCGTGACTAAATATTAGTTGAAAATGCATATATCAGGAGAAAAACAACCTAGTAGAGAGTATGGCTGATGGCTGCACTAGAATTCTTGGAATAGATAAAAGAAAAGAAATAAAGCTTGAGCAATGAAATCAGCTGGGGAACTTTCACAACTATGCATCACAGCCCTTCCCTTAGCAAAGTAAGTTTCTATTTTAGGAAAAAAGCAACACACTGGTAGCTACAGTCTATGAAGACTTTCTTTTCCTGGGACACTAGCTAATCACTGTAAAATTTGCCACATTTAAGTTCTAGTCGGTAGTGACATTTTGTGTTTTACTGAAGATCAAAGTGCAGAGCTAAGTCACTAGAGGCCGGGCTGTGTTGGCTCACACCTTTAATGGCAGTATATGGCAGTCCCATGTTTTTAATCCCAGTACTTGGGAGGTAGAGGGAGGAAGGGATGTGGCTGGGGAGAGAGGAATCTAAGACAGGAGGAGGCAGGAGTTCAGATACAGCCTGAGGTTTTATGGAAACAGATTTAGTCTGAGGTTTGGTGGAGGCCAAGCAGTTGCGAGAAGCAGTCTAAAACAGTCTGAGGAGACAGTCTGAGGACAGAATCACCCTTCAGTCTGGAGATTCAGTAGAGGTCAAAGCTCTCTTTAGTGGTCGGCTGCTCTGTTTCTCTAATCTCTCAGCTTTCACCTCCTAATATCTGACTCCGGGTTTTTATTTCAAAAGACCAATTAGAAGCCGGGCGGTGGTAGCGCACGCCTTTAATCCCAGCACTCGGGGAGGCAGAGGCAGGTGGATCTGTGAGTTCGAGACCAGCCTGGTCTACAAGAGCTAGTTCCAGGACAGGCTCCAAAACCACAGAGAAACCCTGTCTCGGAAAAAAAAAAAAAAAAAAAAGACCAATTAGAATTCGTGCTACATAGTCCACGCCTGAAAAATAGGTGGAATTGCTTGTATTTTGTGACAATATAATTATTTGCCTTAAATTTAGTCGTTAATTTAATTTACAAGTATTTTAGGCCCAGATTTGATGCCCTAGGAACACAAACATAAAGGTGAATAAAACAGAAAGAAATAACTTTCCTTATATATATATATATATATATATATATATATATATATATATATATATATGTATGTATATCTATACATACATACATACATATAACTTGGTTTTGCCTTCAGAGTAGTCAAAAAAAGGTGGCATTTAAGTTAAAACCAGGACAAAAAAAGAAGAATATTGTTTATAGCACTGAAATGGCTAGATCGTTATGGGTGAGAATGTTACAGAGCTGAGGGTGCCTACGTCATGGTGGGTCAGGAGAAGAGCATAAAGCAAGAGGGCTGGATATCTGGGATAGCCATGATGACGAGTGTCTGCTGAATGGATTCAAATGTTCAAACCGTGGTGTAAAGTCATGAAAGTCATGAGAAGGATAGAGAGTATTTCTTGCCCATTTTCTAGAGGTTGGTGCTGAGTGAGTGGCCTGAGGAAAGTTCCTCCAGGGATTCTGTCTCTGTGTGTTGGTTTCCATTTGCATATCAATGATAGAAATGTGCAAACAGAAAGGAATGTATTTAAGAACATTAATGGCTAAATTTGTGAAGAGAGACAGAAGCAAATGAAGGGATAAGATGCATTTGGGGTGCCGTTGCTGGTTCTGTCTGTCTGTTTTCTTTTCCACTTACATAATGACTAGAAATATACCAGATTGTGGGTAAAGATACAGGAAAATCACTCATTTTCCCAAGACACTTAGACACTAGTTCTAAAACGTAAAGACAGTTTCATCTCATAACCAAACTTGTATTCTGGGGCCACAACATGAGTTTGCTACTAGTACCCAGCTTGTGCTTGACGTTTCCCCTTTCCTAAGGCAAAATTAGCATAATGTCAATTTATGGTTTGGAAGGGTCCAGCATCAATGTAATCTTCATTAGAAAAACATTCACATAAAAGTGTATTCATGCCAAGCTTTTTATCTCCCCTTATAGGGAAGATTATCCAAGAAGTGATTGAAAGAATACAAGGTGATAAAGTCTTGGTTAGTATGAAATTCAGGGGACCTGTTAAAATTGCATTCCTTCTTGAGATCCAAGTTTTACATAAGTGTAGCATGATTAATAAACACCCAGACACAGATATTGGGATTCAACCTAAAGGTCAGAAAAGCAAAACAGCCAGCCAGTGACTTTTACCTCCTCCACAGTCCAAAACAGTGATCCTGCCTCCAGGAATTCTCAGAATGAGACTGTGTTTGAGAACTGTCTCCTCCTGTCTTATAGTCTTCTACTGTGCTGGGATTAAAGGCATGCACCACTACCACCTGGTTTGTATGGCAAATTAGTGTGGCTACTGGAATTAAAGGTTTTTGCAACCACTGCCTGATCTGTAAGACTGACCAGGGCTACTGTTTTACTTTCTGATATTCAGGTAAGCTTTATTTATTAAATTACAAATGAAATCTCATTACACCTAAGGGTATGATTATGGAAAGGAAAGCACTGTGTTTGTCCTTTTGGAGTTCTATGAGGAAGAATGTTGTGGGATAAACACCTACCCTAGCTGTTGGCTCAAATGACATCAGGGACAATCGGAAGACAATACTTCAGAAAAAGTAACAAGAAAGAAGCAATGTGATTGGGTCGATGGAACCTCTTTGTGCAATCACCATTAAGTGAAACATTCTTGTTTTACCCCTCTAAGTAACAGAAGTCCGAAAGAACACTTATAAACATCTTTGCTGAATCCTGCTACCCTAACTTTTGCAAGAAGACTTACTTTCCAGTTAATTTGTGTGCTGTGGCTAAATTACTATCAAGTCAAGGCGAAGCCCCAAAATATCATCTTCTCATAACACAATGAGAGGTAAATGCCTTTTAAGTAGAAAGTTGTTGCAGTTTTAGAAAGAAAAGAAATCACTATATGTCAGTAATGGCCAAGTTCATATTTATAGTCGGATTTAGAGAGGCTTTTAGGATAGGCTGCTGAAGGGAATAATTTTAAAATATACACCCATGCAGTTAAGGAAATGACAAGAATCCTCTCCAATTGGGAAAATCTTTCATCTAAGCAGAGGTCATGTGGTTCTTCATTTCATTATTTGCTTCTGTGATAGATACAGGCTGTACACTGTCTTGTCCCAGGGGCTGTACAGAGTCCATGTAGAAACATGCGTATGCTTCCAAGCATCTGTTTCTAAGTCATGCGAGTAGTGAGCGCAAACAGCTGCATTTCTTTATATGCAATTATGTTTATGGCCAGGAAGGATTCATTGCCGAGCGCCTCATCTTCCACATGGTTTTCCTTGCAGACATGCCTCGCAACTCAGTGATGCATTGTGGCAGTTCTGTGGGGTGATTCCATAAGGGCCTCTGTGAAGTCATGACCTCAACCATCTCTTGTCGCCTCCAGACACATCACTTCAATCTGTTTTGATAATACCTGATTTGGGTCAGATATAGCTGAAGGCCTAAGAGACTGATACAGAATGGAAATCTATTCAGAATATAATTGCGTATTCATGTGTATATGTATGCCCATACGTGTATATGCGTATACAAC
Organism: Chionomys nivalis; assembly: GCF_950005125.1. Taxonomy (NCBI): domain Eukaryota; kingdom Metazoa; phylum Chordata; class Mammalia; order Rodentia; family Cricetidae; genus Chionomys; species Chionomys nivalis. The sequence continues at coordinate 31,602,648 of NC_080101.1, forward strand.
CTCCTTCTGGTTGTTATATAGTTATTTGAAATAATGCCTTTCTATACTTCTACGCAGTTTGTGTTTTGACAAGTGGGACAAAAATGTCAATGATTTATAGAAATCATTTTTATTTTCTTATAAGTAACCTCCATTTACCCATAGAACGTCCTATTCCTCTACAATAGCCGTACTCATCAAGCTGAGTCTGAAAGACTGTTTGGTGTCCGTTAGACCCTATCTCAACAACAACAAAATACGTTTTCATTTTGATATACCCTGTACATATAAAATGAAAATTTATAAGAGCAGAGCTTTATGTGTTTCCACAAACAGAGCACAATAAAACATAACCAAGAACATGAAGAACACTATCCCCAAAAGCCCCTCCCATGTCCCTCGTCAGTTACAGACCTCTTTAACTCAATTAACTCAGGCCATGTCTCCTAACACCATAGATTAATTTCTCCTGTGCCGTCACTTTGTTTCAACTGTATCGTGGACTCTGTGTTCTTTTCTGCTTGTCTTGTTTTAATCTGTCATGCCTTCAAGAACCATCACGCTTTTCAATAAGAATTTATTTTTATATTCTTTATGTTTGTTGGTTGATTTTCTAGATTTTGTTGTTGTTGTTGTTGTTTTGTTTTCTTTTATTTATTTTTTTGTTTTGGTTTGGTTTTCAAGACAAGGTTTCTCTGTAGCTTTGGAACCTGTCCTGGAACTCCTCTTGTAGACCAGACTTCCACAGAGATCCATCTGCCTATGCCTCCCGAATGCTGGCATTAAAGGAGTGTGCCACCACCACACGGCTATATTTTAGTTTTTATTTTGACATATTCATTGAAAAAAAGTCCTTCAGAAAAGCTTTAAAACTTTATATACTACAAAATTACCGGAGGTATTTCAGTTTTCTTATATTCTCAAAAAAGCTAGGCAGTTTGTCTTTGTTATTTAAAATAAAATCAATCTGTTCTATAAAACATAGTGGCATAATTTTTTCCATTTACCCTGTTACTATAAACCATACATGTTAATGTATTTTGTTATAATGATATGTATTTTATTACTAATTTATAATAATTCTGGCATGTCTTTGATTTATTGGCTTATCATTTATTTTGAGATAGTTACCAAATATATTCTTCATGTCAGGCATTGTGCATGTCTCTGGGGCTGAAGAAAACAATGTACGGTTGCTGTTCGCATTGAGCTCAGATCTTAATCGCTTTCCCCACTCTACTAAAGACTGTAATTTCATATCATTATCCTGAGACGTATTCTTGTGCTGGAATAGTCTTCTGGATTCTAGTTTCTACTGAGGGTTAAATGCAAAGTTAAAAGCATCTTGAGTGCCCTCAGTGATTGTTCTCAGTACACATGACATTAAATTTAGTATGACAAGTCTGAGAAGTAGAGAAGCCAAAACCTAATCCATTCTAGGATGAGCATCCTTGAATCAACCTTGGCTCTTCCATCTTCTCTCCTCTCTGCCTTCTTCCACAAGAAGGAAAATTGGTTATGCCATAGGAAGTCCAGAAAGATTAAAATAACATTGATTAATTTCACCTTTGCTGCATAGAGAAGATGAAAGGTGTGGTTCTGATTGATGTCCTCTGAAGTTATGGTGACTCAGTGTTGAATGGGCTGTAGGATGAGCCTCCAGGGTTGAGAAGGGATGTGCTTTAGTCGTCTCTAATTCAGTAAACACATAAGCCAGAAACTCTTATGCCTACTATTCTTGCAGCTAAAGACAGAATTGATACCAACTGAGTTGAAGCCTCAGCTTCACATTTAAACCCCAGCAAATGAAGGAGGCTGATGTGATAGAAAACCAGGTCATTTCTATCATCTATCTATTTCTGTCATGTCTTGATTTCCCCAGCCTAGCAGGCTTCAGGTGCAAGTTAATTTATATTCAAAATAGATAGCCCAAATTTTACTGCTTTATCACGGATGTCTCCCAGGGCAGGCTAAAAGAAATCTTACTGGCTTTTTAAAAGCACACACACTTGGCTTGGAGGTCACCTGTCAATATCTCATCTGAATTCATGGATACTTAAAAGCCTGTGTCCAACTATGACCTTTTTTGGCAAATATTGAAGAGGGAAATGTTAGCATGAGGTGAAAAGAATTACTTATCTAGTAAAATCAGTATTAGGCAGGGATTCTTAATTTTTACTCATATTCCAATATTAGAAAATTCCCATGAAAAATACCTTTATAAATTTAAATATTTAAATCTTTGGATATTTTGGATACTTTGCATAATTTACAAGCAAAAAAAGCATTGCTTTATGTTCTTTTATACACTTGAATATTACATAATTTCAAAGGTCATGAATATTGCTATACTGTAAAAAAATCACTTTAAAATATAAAATAAAATTGTTCTTCACTAAGAATTGACCATTTTAAGAGACAGAGGAACAGGCGTGTCCCATGAGTTGTCATGTGGTGCTACCTGGATTAGATCATTTATAATGAATCTAATGATTTCAAGAGATTACATGATATTCTATTTTCTCTTTTGAGGCTACATAGCCCAAATTAGACTTCAACCCAAGATCCTTTCTGCCTCAGCCTCCCAAAAGTAACATTATACATAAAGATTAGCTTGCAACCCCATATATTTTCATACTTAATAATGCTTTAGAATGTAACAGAAGTTATTTGCCTTTTGAGTGAACATAGATACATAGACAACAATATTCAAGATAATCTTATTGCATATTATAGCTCCATGTTTTTCTGAACAGATTAAAAATGGTATCTGCTTCCCCTTTTGAAATATGGGCAATCCTATGTTCAATATTCAGTGTAGTACTCATAATGATAGCCTTAGTGTCCATCAGCAGACGGACATGTAGAGAGAGTGGCATGTACTGTGTGTCACAGAGATATTTTCTTATTTGATATATCTACAGTATGATTACACCTTTAAAATGAAGGGAAAACTACACTGACTATATGTTTCCCACACTTACGGCCCAATATTATGGAGGTCTAAGAGCCAGAGGGTCAGGGACTGTGCATGAGACTGTGTCATACAAACTGCCTGCTTCACCTTCAGAAACTATGCATCCTCTCCAACATGACTGCCTAACCATGAGCTGAATTAGAACAAAAGTGATCCATGGCCCCGAAAGCTACAGCACATGAACATGCACCAAAGGAAGCCATTAAGCTTAGTAAAGCTCCTTATTATGTTGCTTGTCTTAAAAGCAAAACCTCTGCTTTTTACATTCACAGAGACCTGTGTGAATTCCTGCAATGAACCGACTCCTGGAAGCTTATATCAAAAAACATAGAGAGAAAAGAATTAATAAAGAGAAAAATTAAGAATTGCTAGGGCTGCAGTAATAGTACTCACACATTGGTGTCAAACAATGTCTTTCTAATTTGGATGTCACGCACATTCAACAGGAAGGAAAGCATGCCTGGTACTAGAAATATAACCAAGTTCTTGGTGAGGTCAAGCATCTCAGAAGAGCATCTACTACCACCACTTTGCTAGACCAGAATAATTCTTTACTACACAGTAAATATTATCATTATACCCACAGAGAAGGGTGTCACCACTCATCAAAAAAGCATCTTTTTAGAGCAAATTAAAACCATCTCCACTCCAAAAATAAGTAAATAAATAAAACACACAACTGTACACAAAGCAGTGATCAAGGAATCAGGGGGAGCCTAGACTTGGTGGATTTATCTACATGTACCACCTACATCTATGGCTCAGGCACATCGTGGAACAGAGGACAGAATCTCTCCTAGAAATGGTTGCATAAATGATCATTTTTGTGGCTCAAACTACCTGAGGACTGGTATCATTTCCCTAAAGGACAAGGCAGCAAATGCTTCAGGATTTGAGGTCCATAGATCTTTGTAGCTTGTCCTAAGTTCTGCTGTTATAGACTGGGCACCATATAAATTGATGAACATTATCTGTTGTTCAATGAAACACTATTTACAAAAAGAGTTAGATTTGACTAAAATCTGCCTTTTCTCTGTCCCCAAGGAATCTCAGAAGAGGGATTTCTTATTCCATTGAGACACTGAGAAGTCATGCTTTCAAGAAGAATGAGGCTGAGTTAGGCGAGAAAGTAAGAGAATTTGCTCTTTTAAACCCTCTACTAGTGGGTGTTATGATAGAAAAAATGCAGATTATATATACCACACACTGTATTAATATAGCAGATACATTTAAAGAAAGGAAATAATATCTTTGTGTGAATTAAAAAATAAACGATTAAAATAAATACATAGATAGATAGATAGATAGATAGATAGATAGATAGATAGATAGATAGATAGATGGATGGATGGATGGATGGATGGATGGATGGATGGATGGATGGATGGATGGATGGATAGATAGATAGATAGATAGATAGATAGATAGATAGATAGATAGATAGATAGATAGCAGACACACTAGAAAGAAGTCTGGCATTCTGAGTCTGAGCCTCATATTACCAGAAAAATAGTAACCAAACTCTGGACATAATTTAAAAGGCACAAATAAATTAATTTTAACATTGTGTTTTTATCCAAACACAACAGGCTAAATATTTTCAAATATATGACTAATACAAACATTATCAAGAAATTGCTTTTTCTCAGACTAATACAAACTGGTGTGTGTTCTACAATTACAATTCATCTGAATTTGAATTTTCTTTTGCTAAACAAACATGTCAGTAATCATCTTACATAATATGCCTAAAAGGACTGATATGGCCAATCTCAACAGTCAAGTTGATGAAATCTTGTTTCACCTGGAAGCCCTGGCTCTGGGCATAATTTTTAGGCATTGTCTTTGTTAGAACGATGTAGGAAAACCCTTCCCATGTTCATACAATCATTCTGTTGGTGGGGATCCCAGATTGTATAAAATGGAGGAAGTGGGTGAACATAAACATTCCTTGCTTCCTGATTATGGGTTCCTTGTCTTCAGCTGTCTCATGCTTCTACTGTGACTTCTCCACCATAATAGACCATAGCCTGAACTGGGAACCAGAGTGAACCTTTGCTTCCTGTCATAGTCAGTGTTCTGTTGCTCTAAAGAGACACCATGACCATAACAACTCTTATAAAGGAAAACATTCAATTGGGGTGGCCGATAGTTCAGAGGTTTATTCTGTTATCATTGTGGGAAGAAGCATGGTGGCATGCAGGCAGACATGGTGATAGAAATATAGCTAAGAGTTCTACATCAGGAACCAGATCTGTAGGCAGCAGAAAGAAAAAGACACTGGGCCTGGCTTGGGCCTTTGAATCCTCAAAGACAACCCCCAGTGACAGATGTCCTCCAACAAAGTCACACTTTTAAAAGTGTTACTCCCTATTGACCAAGCATTCAAAGCTCTGAACCTATGGGGACCAGCCTTATTCAAACCACCACACTTCCTGAGTTGCTTTTGTCAGGGTATTTTATTATATCAGCTGGAAAGAAACTATGACAAAGGTTAATACCATAACTGTGCATTCAGACCCCCCCTTCGAGTGTGTCCTTAATGTCACTTCTTGTTTCCATGTCACCATCTAAGATACCTGGTACATAAAGTACAGATAAGAATAATGAGTATTTATTTGCCCTAAATATTTAGTTCTTAGCACAGTGTTGGGAATGTGTGTATAAAGTCCTCCCATTGCCATAACAAATACCTCTCATCAGTCTCTCTATGTGTCTCTGATTTAAGTCAGGGAAATTTTATTGTGAATATTTCTATTATCAAAGTAGATGCATTCGAAGATGTAAGAAATTTACTTAAAAGAGACATTTGACTATGGATACTTACTATAGATTAATTTTAGAGTGAAAAAAGTAAATTTCGATAATAATACATTTTAAATAAAATTAATTGCTTAACTGCTACCAATATTACATAAATGCCTACTACCCTTTCAGTCCGTTGAAAAGAAGTCAAATGTTAAACTAATGTCCTTTACAATTATCTACTGAAAACACGAGATTGAGAATGGGAAATGTCATTGTTTCTCGTCTTAATTTAAAATAAAATATAACTTTGACCTTCCTCTGGAGCCTTATCTCCCTGATAGATAATCTGCATCAAACTGAGCAAAGACTGCACTTGACTCAGACACAGTAAATAAGGCATTGTCAAGTATTTTATTGCTTAATTGCTTAACACTGTACACCTAGATTTGGAAGCAGGAAGAAAGAGGCTCTGGGCTTGGCGTGGCCTTTTGAGACCTCAAAGTCCATCTCCAATAACACACTTCCTTCAACAAGGCCACACCTCATAATCCTTCCAATGGTGCCAATCTCTGGTAACCAAGTATTCAAATGTAATGAACCTATAGGGGACATTTTCATTCAAACAACCACACCATGTATTGCAAAAAAGAAGTATCTTTGATGGTTAGGAGTGTTTCCATAAATGAAAATATAAATTGTATCTCTGAAAACCTAACAAGCTAAGGTATATTTCCTCTTTGATGTAGTAGAAGCATATAAGTCTTACTATAAGCAATAGTTTGGTTATACTAATGTGGTTAAATCGTGGTAATTTCATTTGCCTCAAAATCTACATAAATCCTGTTTTAATTATTTTGTGTTTACATATTTCTTGATTGATTCAACATATTTATTCATTCACTTAGCAAATGATGTTTCTTGAGTACCTACAGTATTCCACAAAGTATATGTTCCATTCTGTAGAGATGGTGATTATTCGAGAATATCTCCAAAAAACGCATATATCTCATACTATTATTAAAGTATTATTTTAAATATAATCAGAACTTCTAAGATTTAAGGTACACTTTCACTGTGAAGTTATACCAGGGAATTTTAGTATTTAAAATGTTTTATGGTATATTGGAATCATTTTACCCTGTATTTTTATTGCAAATGCATGTTTGGAAAATCTGAGAGTTTGGTTTAAAGCTGGAAGCCAGAAAAAATTCCATTGTTTGGTTTTGTTTTCAGACTATTTGTTTGCTAGTGGATATATTCTTTATCTAAAATTGCACTGTATGTAAATTATATAAAAATAGCTGGTCCATGAGCCCCTTTTTATTTGTATTTATGAAGCAGAAAACAATACCATCCATGGCTGTATTTGGCTCTCAGCTGTAGAGGTCTGCTCAGCAAACCTTTTAAACATGCCAGATTATGTGATTGTTTTGTGACACAGATGTACAGTCCCTAGGGATTAGGGCTTGTTTTAAAAATGTTATTCTAGCTGTCTGTGTGCAGATACTTTAGTGCCTTCAGAAATAGAAATACAGAGTTGTCTAGAAATATTACCAAATATGTTGGAAAAGGAAGACTTCCCCCTACACAGACATTAAGAACAAGATAAACACACTAACATATACATATCTGTATAATATTTACATACCAATTTAGAAAAAATATAATCTCTATTAGCATATTTTAAATAGGCACTTAAAAGAACAATCATTCAGTTTGATTTATACTTAGTTAAGTTATTACATTGATGTATTTCTGCATAAACTTGAACTTTTAAGAAAAATCTAACTTACTCTGCCAGAAAACACTGGACTTTGTGTGTCTCATTACCCCTACAGTGCCCTAGTCATTAATAGTTAAATGTATTCTTAGTTAAATTCCTTTATGGTTTACTTTTTATTTACATTTCTTTAGCTTTTCCTGTTTGACAGATCTCTATACCATCACATATTTGTCAGTCTCCTTGAGTTCTTAAGCCAATGAATGACAGGTGCTAATTGAACATAGAAGCAGCCAGGTTCCTTGCTTTGACATAAGAGACACTTTAGGTGCAACAATTCTATTTATGCACGGGGTATGGTTGATGTCAGGATTCCCTGGAAATCATGCCTTTGCTTGGTGTTTGACCGCATTGTTTGGCTTCTCCATCCCTGTACCCATTTCTTTCCATAAGTGACTGGCTGATGAATCCCTGTTTTAGAATTTGTTTCTTACGAATGTGACCGAAGAGAGTTTTAGGCCTTTGACTTTCTTCCACCTGAGTTTTATAGTGTTCCAGCTCAGCTCAATTTTCTTTTCTCATGCTGACAACTGTGATGCTTGGATATGTTCAAATGACTTTATTGTTTTTTTCTCCTAGCCTGAATAAAACCTCCTAGGGTCTTTTATTTTGCTATATACATCCAAGCAAACCTGGTAAGTTTGTATACAAAGATAGAATGTGTAGCTATGAGCCAGAACTTGGAGACTTTTCTTTCTGTAGGTCCTTCCTCTTTCTCAGCTGGAGTTTTTTTTTTTTTTCATAGCTGTTTCTGATAACCGACCTTCAAATTAATGAGTGATGCTTGAAGCAGCTAAAGAGCATGAAACAATACAATAAGAGCAGATTAGACAATACAGGAAAGACAAGAAAGCAAATGCCATACGAAGATGCTAATTGGACTGAGAGACACGGATTAGAGAACAAGTCCGTCAAGGTCTGTTCACCCTGACACCCTCTCCCCTTCCTATCCCTCCATCATCAAACCATGAGTGTGAACTGACACACTTTTCAACAAACGATTATGGAACTGATCTAATTTGGTTTGAGTTTGGGGACTCTCAAACTCAGGAATACCTGGCTAGGAATACCTGGCTACCTACTAGGTTGAGAAATCTTGATCTTCTATGACCGTACTTACATCAGAATGTTTTGATGAAACCCTACATACTTTGTATCTCATTTTTTTTTCTGCTGTCACAAAGCCAAAGCCTATGTCATGTGTGGGCTACTCACCGTATAAGCTGTCTGAGCTCCACTACAACGTATGTGCTTTAAAGCAGTAGGAGAAAAATAGGTAATAAGTGTGATTCTGTGAGACTTCAGACCCACCTAGTGAAAATGCCCTCCAAAATGACCATCTGAGTATGTCATAGGGAGTACACAACCTTAGCAAACTCAAAGGGATTTCTTTGCAGAAGACAACCATGTTCTATTCTGACACAAACTTTTACTTGGCTTTTCTAATTACTCATTTAAATTACCCTTCCCATCATGACCAGCAATAACTATATGTTCCAGTGTGTAGGATATGTCCATATAACATATCATTAGATATAAAACTTTTCCTTTAATATAAAGAGTATAAATTAGTGTAAGCAAGACATTGAAGGGGATCTTTAAACTAGTTAAGTGAACAGCTGGATCTGGTGCCCTTAATTACTTAAAACCACACATTTATTTAAAGCTGTGCGCTAATTGTAGTGTGTTTTTATGTTATTAAGTGTGCTTCCCTAGAAAGCCAAGCTAGACAGTTCCTCCTATATAGTCCACTCAGACCTACTGCATATTCTTTAGTTGAGTTCAGTTTTATTGTGCAGTAATCAGTATTTACATCAATCAATTTTGTGACAGAATGCGACGTAATTCTAAATGAAGAAATGATACCAAATGATGCTGACTATAAATGTCCTATAATTTATTTTATGTCACAAGCCCACTACTTTGTTTAGTGCTTAGGAAAGCAGTGGAGCTTTTTTGGGAGGGGTTATTTGTTTGGGTTTTTGGTATTTTGAGATGTGGCTTATCTGTGTAGCCCTGGCTGTCCTTGAACTTGCACTGTTGACAAGGCTTGCCTTGAATGCACAGAAATTCCTCCTCTTGAGTGCTCTAGATTAAAGGTATGCACCACCCCCACCTGGAACAGTGGTGAATTTTAAATAAATGTGAATTCAACAATAAAAAGCACAACAATTATGAAACAATGAAAAGTATAAATTTATCCTCTAAATTTTTACTACAGTTAACTGTTTATGTGAATGAGTATGTCTCTCTCTGTGTGTTTATGTATGTTTGCATGTGTGTGTGTGTGTAAAATCACATGCTGTTGCATGTATTGTGATCATAAGACAACTTATGAGAATCTGTTGATTCTCTCCTTCCACTATGTTAGTTCCAAAATCAAACTCAGATCATAAGGCTTCACTGCAAGTCCTTTAACCAACGGAGCTTTGCCTTCTACATTTACACTTATCTGGAAAGCAATATTGTCATATCAAAATAATGGAATCAAAGTGAGTTCAGTTCTTGCTGTCACTGTACTCACTTTTGAAAATGAAATTACGCAAAAATCCTCTTTTAAGTTATTATTGATATCATGATGATGAAACTTCCTTAACTGAAATATATACACACATGGGTATTGAACCAGTCACTAATTATCAATGGCCATGCCACTGAGGAAGAATGAATTGCAGCACCTATCAACTGCCATTGTCTCCTTAGTTCTCAAAGCCCCACCTCCATCCATGCTGGCCTTTTACGTGGCTTGATCTTGTACAAATTATCAAGTGTCTACCTTTAACTTATTATTTATACCATATTTCCCTTGGAATAGAATCTCAATGCCCTTCTCATTGAATGATGCATTTTAATAGCAGATATTCTGGAATTGAAGTTTTTTGGAACAGATTAATCTAATGATACTTTGTTATTATATCATTAATACGTCAGTCCTTTGCTATTTTTACATGAATGTAGTAATTCAATTTATAATTTTTTATTTCCAAATTTATATGGTTCACTCCACCAAGTAATAACAATCATATCATATATATGTTTTTACATTGTAGCCCTAACAATAATCTCAGAGCAAATTCCTTTTTTACTTATTAAAATTATCTTCATGTAATATAGAAGCCTTTCTTTAAATTGCTTCCTCTTACTTTATGAATCCATTTAGGCATTATTTTAATTAAAGATATGCTTGTAATGGATAGCAGAACAAAATATTCAGTTCTTTTGTAACCATGGTCTGTTAGATGGAAAAGGAACATATTATTAAGCTCTCTTTATAGAAAATAAAGCTCTTTAAATAATGGGGTTTTCTGTAGTATTCCTATCTGATTTCCTCCTGAAAACATGTTGGATAATTTTCTATTTTAAAATGGGATGAGTTCAAGATTCAGTTAAGGGGTAGAGAATGTCTAGAAAGTAGAAGGTCTGGATTCAGTACCCAGGCCCAGAAAACAAAGTGGTAAAAGTCACTTCTATATACATGTTCTTGTCCATCTAAAACGTCATTTTTTTTCAACTTGATGAAAAAAATTAAAATATCTATTTAATACATAGTTAATCATTTTCTAACAATATAAAATATTTCAAACAAAAATATCTAATTACCTGATAATTAACTTGTTGATACATGTGTTGTACATTTTGTAATAATGCTAATCAGTATATACATGTATGATATTTCAACACTACAAAATGGGTTCTGTAATATAAATATATGAATGCAACTATCCTTCAGACACAGAGCATATTCAACAACCAACATAATAGACAATCCTTAATTTCTGATATCTATGGGGATATTGAGGAGCTGCTAGCAGAGGCAACTTGTAAGTCTGAAAACATCAAAGGTACTTCGAGACATTGATAAAAAGATATATCTACCATTCGCTTCAAAAAGCGATAGAAGAACAAATTTTGGATTATAGACATTACAACAACTTTCTCTGTAATAATCTACCTGACAGTTTATTAAAATTAAATTTATTTGCTTGTCTCTGAATACTAAGGCATGAATCCTGTTTATCAAGGATGCTACTGGAGACAAATGGGCTCTCTGTCATTGTGGGATCAGGACTACACTGTTGGTGGCACTGTTAGACGTTTATCATCTGATCCCTCTGAAGAAACAAGATAAGGCCAAACTGTCACACTTGCACTGTTTAGAAGAGTGACATTTTCATAAATGAAATCTTGGAAATTATATGCTTTTGCAGGCCACGTGTGGGATAGCCAAAGACTCCACCCTGGCTAAGCAGGAGCACTAAAGTAGTTTGTATTCACATCTCAGAGTTGGCACTGGGCAGGTTACCACCACTGCCGTAGCAAACTGGCCTGAGTAGTTCTGCCTATTGGCCACCTCCGCAATCTGCTTCTAGCAGGAAGATATGGCAGGTTCCTGGCAAACTTCTATCTCTACTGCAGTTACTAGAAAGAAAGAAAAAGAAAGAAAGAGAGAGTGGGGGAGAGAGAGAGAGAGAGAGAGAGAGAGAGAGAGAGAGAGAGAGAGAAGGAAGGAAGGAAGGAAGGAAGGAAGGAAGGAAGGAAGGAAGGAAGAAAGAAAGAAAGAAAGAAAGAAAGAAAGAAAGAAAGAAAGAAAGAAAGAAAGAAAGAAAGAAAGAAAGAAAAAGGGAGCAAGCAGGAGGGAAGAAGGGAGAGAGGGACAGAAAAAGGGAGAGAGGAAGAAAAGGGGGACAGAGGGAAGAAGGGAAGGAGGGAGGAAGGAACCAGATCCTTATTTTGTTAATTTCAATACAATGAAGTATTTTTATCTTTACCCACACAAGTGTACTTCTTGATGATATAAACCTACCTGAGATCTCCACTTTTCCCAATCAATGCTGCCTGAACCTAGCATATATCTTATTAGAAAAATGTCTAGGTTTCAAATATGTTTGTAAGATTTTTGTTTATTAGGTGGATATTTATTATGTAATGGGTTCTTTCAGAAGAGGAGTTAAATGTGGTATCTACAGAAAAGATCCAAGACTACATATTAGATATCTATGCTACCTACTCATCATAATAGTAAGGTTTTGAGAAACTTCAGATATAGTTCCTAATTTTCACACATCAACAAAGTCATTTTGACATCTATGCTTCTTTGACGAAAATGAATGTCTCTTCACTTTGGCAAGTGTTTTTCTACTGTGTGGTTGTAAGCAATACTTCATAGTTACATCATGACCAGATCTTTTGTCCTTTAACTGTTGCTACTCACATTGCTTTTCACGAAAAAAGTCTGACTAGAAAGGTCATTCAAGGCCTTGACCAATGCTTGGTGTGATTTTGCAGAGGCTGCCATGTCCAGTTAGGTGTATCACTTTACTAACCACATTGGGGTCAAGATGCCGAAAACTTAGAGGAACTTTTGAGCTTTACAATTGACTTCAGGAACTCACCGAATAACCAGGGATGGCCTTCTGATCCCCTGTAGAGTATCGGAACTACAGCTCGGTCCCAGCTTGCCTAGCTTGACTCCGGGATTTACCAACAGGTTTTTTTATTAAGTGCATCCCAGTAAGTGTAACTGAATCCTAGAAAACTGTCGTGTTTCTGTATCCATCCTTCCTTGTCTGCCTTTTCTGCAGTTAAGCTATACTTCAAAGTAAGGGATGCACTGCTCCTGGCTTAGAAATGTAATTTGTCTCCAGGCATGGCCTTCCACACTCTAGGGAGTGCTATTCACATTCATACGGGGACATATTTTGTTTCTTATCTCAACTTGTCTCATATAAATTCATTTATTCACTTCTTTCTTTAGGGAGAACATCCTTTTCTTTCTTCATATTTCAAACATTAAAGTTTCCATCACACAATTAAAGGGTTCTCACATTGCTTTGATTTGTGCTAGTACGGATGGTCATATTTATGAATTTGAAGATTATAGAAAGTAAATGTGCGGGTATGGAAGAAAACCACAGTGACTTGCACTAGAGCTTGTCTGGAAGATGAACTCAAGAGAGGGGAAGGCATGGTTGATCCTCTATTTCTCTATCAATCTAGATCTTCTGAGCTTAACTCTCTCTCTTTCTTTCTCTTTCTCTCTCTCTCTCTCTCTCTCTCTCTCTCTCTATATATATATATATATATATATATACCTATATATGCATACATACATACTCTGTGTGTATATATACATGTATGTATGTGTGCATTGTATGAATATATGTATACACATATAAATTAATAATGAATGGTTTGATAGCTTTATTTGTTTATTGATGCAAATGGTAAAGTTTTATAACCAGAATTTTTATATTGTACATATTTGAGAATAAGTAAGAGTTTAGATCTGCAGTGTTTTTGCAGTCTGAATCTTATATATAGTACAAGAATATGGTTAGTTTATCTTAAAAACAATTCACTATAGAAGTCTACAATGAGAAAATGAGGCAATCTACATATCAGTTAGTAAAATTGTTGTTAGATGATACACATTCCTATTATAAATCACATTTTACAAGCATTCAACTTTTTTATAATATCACTAGAAAGACAGTGTTAATATTTATAATCTTAAGAACCACTTCCATCTGCCTCAGCCAGGCAGTGATGACAGAAACCTTTAATCCAGCCCTCGGGAAACAGAGGCAGGCAAATTTCTGTGAGTTCCAGGCCACCCTGGTCTACAAAGCAAGTTTCAGGAGAGCCAAGGATACACAAAGAAACCCTGTCCCAAAAACAAAACAAAGTAAAACAAAGCAAAACAGACAAACAGCAACAACCACACACACACACAAAAAAGAATCACCCTCTGGCCTAAGTAAAACAGTGATGGTTTGTTGCATACAATCTTACCTAAAATGTGAGGCCTGTTTCAGCATCAACTTGCATATAATTGGATTTTCATTTTATTGACTGGACCACATCACTGTGCTGACTGTCTCTGAACTAAAGAAGATACTTAAGGATTATCTTTCTTCTGTGTGGAGACTCTAACCCACTAATTAGGTATGAGAAAAATCTCAAATTTCAATCTTAAAACCATAAGGTTACAATATCATTTCATTATGAAGTATATTTTAACTTTTAGAACCCACCAATTCACAATAAAATGCTTCACTGAGTTTTCTGCTCCTTTATCCTATGTAAGTTTATAAGTAAACACCATATAGTTGTATTTAGAATAGTATAAAATATTTTTAAACTCTTATTTTTAAAGCCAAAATTTTATTTAAATTCTTTACATGCAATTTTTTTGTTGTGGTTTCTCCTTCCCCAACTCCTCCTATATTCTCTTCTGCCCCCTCTCTACCCAACTTTTTTCTACCCTCTCTTTTTCTATCTCACAAACATACATAGATGCACACATGTACACATACACCAAAAAAACCATAAAATGAATCAAAAAGCCTCTAAAATAAACAAGTAAGTAAACAAAAATATGAATTCTGGAGTCTGTTTTGTGTTGACCAACTACTCCTGGGCATAAGGCCTGCCATGGAGTGTGGTCGATATAGCCATTCTGTTGGAGAAAACTAATTTTTCCTTTCCCGTCAAGTTTCAGTTATAAATAGGAAGGGGTTTGTGTCCACTTCCTACTCTCAGTATTGAGATTTTGTCTGAGTTTGAAATTGCCCAGAAAATCCTTGCTCAGGATGTTCTCCAAGGTCATGGCCTATCTAGTCTAAGCATACTGGCCACCTGAGCAATGCCAGGCTTGAGTTTTATCTCTTAGATTGAGCCTCAAGTTCAATTAAAAAAATAGTTGGTTATTCAGAGAATATTTGTGCCACTATCAAGTTTATTTACCCCCTACCACACTATAGGTTTTTTTAAAATAATTTATGCTTATATCTGAGCCCTTACAATTTAATTCCTAAGTCCATGTGTGACAATAACTATATAACACCTCTTTACATTTTACATCAAATGTGGTTTCTTCCCAAGGAAAGAAATCTTCTTCAATTTAATCTCCTCAAATGACTAAGGAAAACCCGCAGCACTATAGCATAAATAATATGTATTTTCAAGTATAGGACTATGTAATCAAAGACTCTAGACAGAACTTGATTTTTTTAACCTGAGAAATTAATTATGCTTTGAAAATTAAGAGTATTTACTGACTACACAATGTCTTCTTTATGGCAGGAACACAATATTGGTATTGGGAAAATATAATCCTGGCAAAGTAATTTGTTTTGCAAAGACAAACAGTACAGTGTGGATATGAGAGACATGTTGGTGGGCATTGAACTGAAAGGAGTAACCTCTATATCCATTCCAAAACAATAGTGAAGAACGAAACTTGGTATTTCTTCTTCAAATGTGGTGGTGCATCTGTTTAATAATAAACATCATCCGTGGTTAGTTACCATCTTTCTGCACCTTTGAAAGAGGCCTTTCTTCACTAGTTTTAAGTGATAAATGTGAAGCCAAACACCCACAACATCAAGCACAGAAAACAGTGAGGCAAATGTTGTAAAGAGAGAATCAAGGATGGATGCTTGGGACCATCCACTCTGCTCAAGATGGGGTTAAGCAAGTTCTCAGGTAGCTATTCTATGAATTTACCCAGAAAATTGCTTAATAGGGCTTTTTCAAATGAAACTATATTTTAAAGAAAATAACTGGTTCAAATGTCATTTCAGATTTATAAACCACATCTCCAGGATCATTTCACACATGAAAAATCAGTAATAGAATCATTTGGGGGATTATGCTTTCATACAGATTTTAACTGGGAATCTTTCTCTTGAACATTTTTTTTTGGTGAAATTGTATAAAATAATTTTTCTAGACTAGTTGCCGTGGCTCTCAGAAGGACTATATAGTCTCTGTTCATACCACACTATTCTTTTAATATTGTTCTTGCTTCTCTGAACTCATTTAGGGAACTCATTAACTTGAGCCTTGGTTGCTTAATTAAAGAACTGTGAAATAATGCACACTGTTCTTCTATACTTTGCAAACAAAACCACTTTGCCAAATACCTGAGAATTCATAGTCATTGCTTTGAAATTTCAGTTTCAGAATAAGGCAAGCTTAATACAAGAATGAAAGACAAAGGGAAACATTACCTGATAGGGGTGTATTATCATATAACAGCAGCAGATTGACTTAATGAGGGATCAAAGAATGTAAGCTCTGATGCCAGCCCCCAGGTTTAAAGGTGATGAATTATGATTAATGATAGTTTGGAGAAAAGAAAATCAAAGCTGCATATTTTACAAAATTACATTAAACATAAAGAGTAAGTATAACTAACAAAAAAATGGCCTGTATGTATGTTTGCATATGAGGACACATATGTGTGCATATTTACATGGGACTGTGAAAGTCCAAAATAGATGTTGGGTGTCATCTTGGTTATTTTCTGTCTTATTGATTTAGTCTCTCTCACTGAACCAAGTGCTTGCCAATTCTAGCTGTTGTAGATAGTCAATTGTCTGGTGTGGCTCCCATGTCTCTGCTTCCTGGGTGTTGATGTTAAAGGCCACTGCTGTGATGCCTGTCTTTTTCAAATAGGTTGTTGAAATCTAGAACTCTTTACCCGCTGAATGAGCTCCCTAGCTCTATTGCTTTTTTTTTTTTTTCTGTAGAAGTTCAGACTTCATTAACAGCAGCTCTGCTGGTTGTTTATTTTTTTTAATGTTTTTGGTGCGAGCTGTTAAGTGGCAGGAATTTCACTTAATGATACAAGTGATGAATATCACTTATATGATAACTGGCATAACAGTAAAGACCTGTATTAGATTTTTCAGAGGGAGATTTTCCTTAGAAAAGCATCTGTGTATTATTCTGGATATGTATCATTTTCTATGATTATTATTTTGTCTTCATGGATCTTGAGTTTAGACTTTGTGGATTTTCTTTTTTAATGTAGAGACTATCTCAACTTTTATATATATATATAACTAATAAAAGGCTGAAACAATCAAGATGTTATGAACACACAGGTATTCAAGTTTAACCTATAACACACTGCTATACTAATCTGTCCATTTTGCTATCATAGAAACTTTAGAGAAAGGAGATACAGTATTGGCAAGCAGTAATACATATCCCCAACACACGCACACACATGCATGACACACACACACATATACATGCAAAGGAAAGAGACCGAGAAATGTACAAATTATTACTTCATTATCAAAAACATTACTTTATTATGTGGGTGGATTCTGAGCAATAAAACAACTCAATAACCACAAGGACAGTCTGTGGTCCATGACCGTCTTCATTCCTCCCTCTTGGTTGTGTGACATAACCTTGGATGCAATGCAGACTGACGTTTAAGAACTGAGGTTATTGCTTCCTTTTCTTTTTCCCTGTATAGTCCATGAATGAATTTATTCATCTGTTTAATGTGTCTGAGAGGCAGCAGGAATTCTATTTTATGAAGGAGAAATGTTTACTTTATAAAAGGTTGAAGTGTCACTCCCGGACAACCTGCACCCACTGTTCTTAAGTGAAAAAACACCAGTATTTGGAGTGTCAGTGTGAATCATGACTTAGTTCGCTTCTTCAACACTAAAATTGTTTTTCTTTCTTGCTTTCCAGAACTTACTAAATGATGACCACCAAAATATAATAAAGATGTCTTTTTCTGTATTTTCCAATAAAGAGCTTTTTTTTAAATGCCAAAGTGCCAGGCATTCTTGACCTTAAACATGCTGAGCATCTCAGTAGAGTTAGCAATGTATTTAGCAGACAGTGTAATCACATAGAATTCTGTTTTTCAGTTCACATGCCACATTTTTTCCCATGGTAGTAATGATTTTTGTACCCAAACCAGCAAGTGGTAAAAAGCTAAAACAGACTAAGCAGCATGAATAACCCTCTATAGAGAACTCTGGTTTGTCGAGATATACTCAGAGAAAGGGAAGAGGAGTTGGTAATAGAGAATGGTGTATGAGATTCACATAAACAACTTTTAAAAGTTGGAAACTTTTTGAAATTGGGAACTTTTAAAGCTCTTCAACTATTATTTTGAGTATTAGTTACAAGGATTTCATTTGTTATTTGGAAGGCAGACAATTCCAGAGAGGAAGGCTGTATTATAAATGGTTACATAGAAGTTTGGACAGATGTTTTGAATTTCTGATTTACTCCAACATGAAGAATTAAATTATTTTGCTATTGTTTGGGGTTTTGAGACAGGGTCACATACAATCCAGGATAGTATCTAAGCATTATGTAGTCAAATATTACCTTGACCTATTGATCCTCTGGCTACCACCTCCCAAGTCCTGGGGTGGCAGGTATATGTAACCATGCCAGGCTGAAGAATTACTCTGTATTTGCATTTGGTATGATTCCCAACATCAAATCCCTGGTTGCAGGTGCTATGGGTGTTAAAACAAACAGCTGTGGCTCTTTGAATTATTCTGTTGCTTTTAATACAAAGACATATATTTTGCTCTCATTTGGGCATAGCAATTAGGTCACAGAATTTTTTTGCTTATGTATATAGCATAAAGAAGTCCAAGTATTAAAATTTCTGCACATGTACTCCCCCAACACACACACATGTAGACATTTATTTCTATAGACTACTCAGATGTGAATAGTGTGAGCAGCCTGTGGCTAACAGTTTAAGATGATCAATAATCATATTCACAATGCGACAATTTTCCTTTTTTTGACTCCGGAAACCAAGTGGGTTTTATTTTTTTTTTTTTTTTTTTGGTTTTTCGAGGCAGGGTTTCTCTGTAGCTTTGGTGCTGGTCCTGGAACTAGCTCTTGTAGATCAGGCTGGCCTCGAACTCCCAGAGATCCGCCTGCCTCTGCCTCCCGAGTGCTGGGATTAAAGGCGTGCGAATGTAATTGATGTATTCTGACTCTTTTTCCATGTAAGTCTCCTTTTTCCCTTAAACCAACTTACTATTTCCTCTGCAAACATATAGTTATAGTTTTTCTTAGTTATGATGAAAGATAAGTAGATATAAATATTATAACTGTAATTTGCTTAATACTTGTTTTGTTATGTGTAATTTTACTATGTTTAAGTTAAAACCTTTCTTTTTTATTTAAACAGTAAAGGGGAAATAGTGGGGGAGTTCCTTCTGTCTATGTGTTGCTTTTATTGGTTAATGAAAAAAACTGCCTTGGCCTATAGAAAGGCAGAACTTAGCAAGGCAGGGAGTCCTATGCCAAATGCTGGGAGAAAGAAGGCGGAGCCAGAGAGAAGCCATGTAGCCCCACCGAAGACAGACATCAGAACTTTACTTGATAAGCCTCGTGGAGATACACAGACTACTAGAAATGGATTAAATTAATATTTAAGTGTTAGCCAAAAAGAAGCTAGAGCTAATGGACCAACCAGTGATTTAATTAAAAATAAATATATATTATATATTTTATAAATGTATTGTTAATACTTAAGCTAAATTTGTATTTACTAAATCTATTTAATTTATTAATAGATAGTTGGGTATATTAAATTTATGTATTAATAAATAATAAAAATACATAAATTTCACCCGTGAGAGGTTGAGACTGCTTTCCAAAAAACATCTCAGTTTCTTTCTAAACCTCCTCAATCTCCTCTTCATTGTCTCTATTTTCTTATATATTAATATTAATGTATAATTACGATGCAAATTAATAAGTTACATCATATTTTCCTACTATAAAAATGCATCACTTTCTTCTTTCTTTTCATCCTTTTCTCTCTCTCTCTCTCTCTCTCTCTCTCTCTCTCTCTCTCTCTAACTACCCTCTCATATGATACCCTTCTGAAATCTATGGTCCTCCTCCTTCCTGCATTCTTATCATTTAGTCTATGTTTACTTGTTCTGGTCTCCTCAAGTCTCTCATGAATGCCTTTCTACTTCTATGTTCTATATAAATGTGTTTGTGGAAGTTTAAGCCTAGATTCTACATATGAAGAAAACATATAATACTTATATTTCTAAGTCAGTCTTAAGTCACTTAACATAATGATTTCCAAATCCATTGATATTCTTCCAGGTGTCATTATTTTATTCATTTTTGTGCCCAAATAAAATTGTACCTAAAATATGTTTATGTCTTATCTATTCATATATTAATGAACATCTCTGCTGGTTTTCCTAACTTATTTCTGAATCAGTAATGCATGCGGCTGTGCAAGTATCTCTGTGATATGCTGAATTTGAATACTTTGGATGTAGGCAATAATACTATATCTGGCCTGCATGGTTCTTGTGCCTTATTTTGAAAAGTATTTTGAGGAAAGACCACATTAGCTTCTGTAGGGGCAGCATCTCTTTACATTCCTTCAGCAGTGTAGAAGGAGTCTCTTTCCACATCCCTTCCTGTGCTTGTTTGCTTTGTCATACTAGCCTTTTTGCCTGGGTTGAGGTGGGATCTTGATGTAGTTTTAATTTACATTTCCATGGTGACTGAGGATACTGATCACTTTCAAATAGTCATACAAAAAAAGTATTTCTTCCTAAGAACTGTCTGCAATTCCTTAACCGCCATTTTTGATTGGACAATTTAGGTTTCGTGTTTACATTTTGGAAATCTGCATTCATTGTAAATATTAATCTCCCATCAGATATGTATTTGGCAAAGAGTTTTCTCACATTCTTTAGGGGATTCTTTACTCTGTTGTTTATTCCAATTTCTGTAAGAATTTTTAATTTTACGTAGGCTTATTTGTCAGTTTTTGGCTTTATTCCTGTGCTATTGGAATACTTTTTCAAAAGCCATTGCCTCTGCTTCTAACATGACTTTTTTTCAATTTTCCTTTTTAACATACTCTTACAACTTCCTTTTCCCGGGTTGTTATAGTAGTCAGTCGTCACCAAGAAGCTGGTTTGTCAGTGACAAATGGGTGGGGTGGGTTAAATGTCACATCATTACACCCCCTTGGACTCTAAGCACATTTTTTCCCTCAAGGGCTAAAAGACTAAGGTTAATAATAAAAATATCAAGTAGAGGATGGCAATAAGATAAGAAGAACTTTGGAAGTAAGATTTTACTTCCAGTTTTCTTTGCTTTTGAAAGCCTTTTTTCCTGGTATGTGATCTAGAACACCCTCCAAGTGTGAACAGCCAGACTGATGCTCATACATGTCTTGTAGCTTTTGATACTCATATGGCATAAAAACAAATAAGAAGTTTTACATTTTAAGCATTAATTTAAAAACAACTTCACCTTAATGAAATAAATCCTGTTGTATTTATTCCTCTGTATTTTACATTCATTCTTAATACTGTGTATTTATGTGGCTCATCCTCAAATTATTTAGATATGATACTGTGTCAGATGTAAAAACCCACACCAATCCATACTAAAATTCTAACTTTATCGTATATTGGACTCACTTTTTTTAAAAAACAAATTGACTATGTCTCCCTTTGACTAACTCAGGGAATTATACCTCTATTTCTTTAGTATATTAACATCAGAAAGGACCAGCAGGTCACAGCAAAGGTTACTCAGAGAGATGTTCATTGACATTCGCCAAGAAACCATGAGAAGGCAAAGATTGAGAGTACCTGGTTTTGACAGAATTTATAATCCCAAAGTCTAGTAACTGAAAGACATTCTTCTAATTTAAAGTTGTTTCTTTTGCCAAAAACACTTGCTTGTTTAAAAGCCAGAAAATTGTTTTTCTGGCCCAATATGATCATGCTAGAATTTGAACCTTGAAAGTCAGGTCTTTCTGATCAATAAATATACAAGACCAAATAAACAGAACAGAACTAGAGCACATGAAAGAAGTGTGTATTATACTCTGAAATGATTTTCAATCTTTAACTATGATGTCATTGTAAAACACACATATTTTAAAATTTAGGGAAACCATATATAGCTAAAAACATCAACTGGGCAAATTTAATTAGATCCCTTAACTTGGCAGGAGAATGTATGAAAGATACTGAGACAGTTTAAGTAAGCAGACTGGCAGCCACATCTCCCAAATTCCCACTCTGTCTGTGCACCAACAGACAGCCATTTGAAAATGTGTCTCTGAGCCTTTAGCACCCTTTTGGAATTGTGGCGAAATTGCAAGCCTGTAATCAAGGCTTTCCTAGTCATGTGGACATGGATTTTTTGGGGGGATCCCTCCTTCTCCATCGCCTTGCACAACACACCATTCCATGCACAGATTTTCCAACATCTCCTTTAAGTCCTCTGCTTCATGTGCCTTCTTGCTATTTCCATTGCTGGGATTTCTTTTTTCTCTTTCCCCAGGAGAAAGTCATGTCACTGTCACTGGCTGTCACCTCCTCCTTGGTGAAGCCTTAGTCAGCATCTCCATTCAGGAGGAGCTGTACACTTCTTTTGTCTTCCCACACATGTGGGTGAAAAATCTTTTCACAAGTCTGTCTTCTCAACTAGACTGTGAATTCATAAAAAAGAAAAACTTAATAATCAGTGTCTCCATATTGCCTAGTACAACTTGGCATTTATTGATTCCACTTCACTCTCAGTGAATGAACATTGTGCCTGTTTTGACTTGATCTGAAGTGCATACAATGTCTCCTTATCATGAAATTCTTTAACCACTCCCAAATGTCAGAAAAATACATAAAATTCAATTCCTTGTCTTGGTTCTGCTGTACTGATGTCCTTGAAAAATAATTTTAAAGGACTTTAGGTTTCATTTCCCTAATCTGTCAAATAGTAATATCTCCTTGAAATACTGTTGTGATTTTTGAACCATAATATTTGGTATATTTTTAAAAGATATCTAAATATATACATTCAAGTGTTTTACTTTGCTATCAATGAACATATGTATTTATAAATCATATTTTATTTATTCATTTAAAATTTGATACACTTATATAATATATTTGTACTTTATACAAAATGTACTATAAATGTTCATAAAATGGACATTAATTTCAGTGTGATATTTAAGTACTATCAAATCCATATTCTGTTATTCTGTCTTGTCCAACTAAAGGAAAAGTTTTCGTGAATTTGTTTTCCTAGTATTTATTCAAAATTATTTTAAGTCAACACATGCTATGTTTTTGAAGGATATGGAGTTAACAGAATGACTGTGTACACTCATCATTTCAAAGCTATCTGAGCATTAGTTTTGTAACATAATGAACTTTTCATCATAATTAATGTGTGCTATGAGTTTGCCCACTATGAATCATTCTATGCAACTGATGCCCATGATAATACTAAACAACTTTATTTGCCTATCCTGTTTCTACCAAATAAAACCTATTTGCAACCTTTAAGAATTTTATATATTTTTAAAATTTCAATAAACACCAATCTATGTCTTGATAAAAAACAAATGTATGTTGCCATGAGGAAGGGAAGAATTTTTTTCCCTCAAGTAGGTAGAGATGGAGTAGAGATAGAAATTCTTGACATTCATATTTCATGTCTGAAGTTTTATCCTACTTTTATCAGGGAATGGAATGTTGTGGTAATGAATCTTACTGTCTTCTTGAAATCATGGTACCTGTCAATGTGGAATTATTGCTAATTTCTCTGAAATATTAACCCAAATATTAAAAACAGTTTGCAGACTGTTCTGTATAGTTCATGGTGCTTTCCATATACCCTGCCATCTAATCTATCCATGTCTTGTATTTTTAAGAAGAATAGCTTACCACCCCTGCTGGCTCTGTGCTAGGACCTATTTATGTTTTCAAAACTTTCTTTAAAAAAAAAAAGCAATTTCCTTTTTCAAAGATTTAAAGTTCTTGTCATAAAAGTCTTCCACTTTTTTGGTTAGAGTTACTCCGAGATATTTTTTACTATTTGTGACTATTGTGAAGGGTGTTGTTTCTTTGATTTCTTTTCCAGCCATTTTATCATCTGTGTACAGGAGGGCTAATGATTTTTTTTAGTTAATCTTATATCCTGCTACATTACTGAAAGTGTTTATGAGTTGTAAAAGTTCGTTGGTGGAATTTTTGGGATAGCTTATGTAAACTATCATATCATCAGCAAATAGTGAGATTTTTGACTTCTTCTTTTCTGATTTGTATCCCCTTGATCTCCTTTTGGTGTCTTATTGCTGTAGCTAGGATCTCAAGAACTCTATTGAATAGATATGGTGAGAGTGGGCATCCTTGTCTTTTTCCTGATTTCAGTGGAATCGCTGGGAGTTTCTCTCCACTTAGTTTGATGTTAGCTGTTGGCTTGCTGTATATTGCCTTTATTATGTATAGGTATGTTCCTTGTATCCCTGCTCTCTCCAAGACCTTTATCAGGAAGGGATGTTGTATTTTGTCGAAAGGTTTTTCAGCATCTAATGAGATGATCATATGGTTTTTATTTTTCAGTTTGTTTATATAGTGGATTACACAGCATAAAAAATAGCAACATCTTAAATTTTGCAGGAAAATGGATGGAGCTAGAAAACATTATTTTGAGTGAGGTAACCCAGACACAGAAAGACAATTATCATATGTACTCACTCATAGCTGGATTTTAAACATAAAGCATAGAAAGCCAGACTAAAAACCACAATCCCTGAGAACTTAGACAACAATGAGGACACTGAGAGACTTACATAGATCTAATCTACATGGGAAATAGAAAAAGACAAAATCTACTGAGTAAATTGGGAGCATGGGAACCTTGGGGTAGGGTTGAAGGGGGAAAGGGAGAGGTAGGAAGGGGAGCAGAAAAAAAATGTAGAGTTCAATAAAAGTCAATTTAAAAAGGACAAAAACAAACATTAACTTAGGTTGACAAGGACAGTATCGTCAATGTCATTGCTGTTTTCCTCCGCATTTTGTTCACTGGGAGACCTTCATACAGTAACAAACATGGAGCTTTTGTTCCCCATGAGAACAATAGTTGCTTTTTGAAATGAACTGCCTGTGGCTGCTTTGCAGGTGTCATTTTAATGTATAAGTAGGAGTACACTATAAAATGGTCATAAAACGTAATAAATACAAAGCCGCAACATTTTATTATTACTATCAAGTTAGTTCATTGGGCATAACTGTGAACTATACCTTCTACCATAATTGACAGTGCAGGGACTTTATTTACAGCAGCCTCACACAAGCGTGTTAGGAATGCATTGTTTCCCAAGGTTATGATGGCTCTGCTTTAACTAAGCAATAAGTCTTCAGTTCCATTATAAACTTATGTGATAAACATTGCACATGTGTTGCTTTCTTGATTATAATGTTTATGCAGAGCTGGCTGCATGTAGCACTTCTAAGGCCCAATGTGGTTATCCAAATAATTTATTCCCCACGTTATATCTACCTTATAGTTTCTGAAGGTAGCTCTAACCTTTAAAGTGTTCCTATCATGAGTGCTGAACAGTTTCTCTCTCTCTCCTCTTTCTCTCTCTCTCCCTCTCTCTGTCACAAAACACACCTATATAGTGATGCAATATTTTAAAGTAGGTAGTGAATGTTATGTGTAAGTTCCATATATATATATATATATATATATATATATATATATATATGACTATCACTTAAAGTTTGGATTTTCATTATCTATTGGTGAATCGTGTCAGATATTATTAATGTGAAAGCTATCATTTTCGTTTTGTGTCACCATTTAAAGTTGGCATTTGAGTGAGAATTTAATGATCATTTAACTTCTAAATGTAACTCTCATAATTTTTTCTCTGCTGTGCATTTCTTTTTTAACTTCATAGATGTTCTTGTCATTTGCAGTGTTTTAACTATAAAAAGTGACTATTTATAAGGTTTAAATTCTATTTTCATATTTTATTAATTAAACCAGTGGATTAACTTTTCGATTCTCAAAATACAGGTATAAATTGCTTATTATTTTTGAGAAAAATAAATAGCAAGATATATACAAATATACTTCTTTAGAATTACTTTGGACTACAGAACTTACTCACGCTCCATTTTACCTCTGAGTAGAGAAATTCAATGTGGGAAAGGGACTGGGGCGTGTGAGCTAGTACAGTCCAGTTCTCAGCCAACTTTGGAGTTTGATATAAGAGTTGCTTTGTGGATTTTAATCAGAAGATGTGAGGATGAGATGAAAGAACAGTTGCATATGGGATTCATTTACACACTTAAAGAATGGCCATGGTGGAAGAAAAATAGCAAAACTGAAAGAAATTCCATTTCTGCCTAAATAACCTAGATTTTCTTTTACTTCACCTAAGCTTATTAAATAATTTAATCATCTCATCTTTCTATGTGTGACATAATTGAGATTCAGAACCAATTTCAAATTTAAGGTTACCAGGACTTGTCCAGCCTTTTTAAAATTTAATTAATTAATTAATTAGTTAATTAGTTTTTATCCCTGTTTGTTTCCTTAAAACAGAATCAATTCAGAGAAGAAAGAGCAATTTATGTCAGTATTTTGTAAGCAAATGTTTATTGTTTTCAGTTGGAAAAAAAACAATAAAAAGTACCACAACCAAACCCAACAGGGAAGAGTAAAATAGTTATTCCTTCTTACACCTCCAGATCACAATCCATCACTAAAGAAGTCAGAACATGGACCCAAGACAGAGATATGTAGGTAGAACTGAAGAAAAGGCCATGGAGGAATAGTGTTTATTAACTTCTTCCGTCTGCCTCTTGTTCAGCCAGCTTTCTTAGAAAACCCAGCACCGTTTTTCCTAGGTTTGGCACCAACTATAATGGGTTCAACCCTCATACCACAATCAGTAATGAAGGTAATTCTCCATTGATATAGAGTAAGCCAGATTGATTTGGACTATCTCTCAAGTAACTCCAGACTCTATTCTGTGTCCACTTGACAATAACAGCTAACCAGTGTGTTTTTAATGGATATACTTTAATTGTAATTCTTACAAAAAGCTTAGAGAATATGCAAAGTGAGGTTACAGATAACTATTAGAATGTGGCCAATTTTTTTTTTTCCTGTAGGTTAGGCATAGCATCTCTATCAAGTAACATTACTTTTGAAAATAA
This sequence comes from Chionomys nivalis, assembly GCF_950005125.1. NCBI lineage: Eukaryota > Metazoa > Chordata > Mammalia > Rodentia > Cricetidae > Chionomys > Chionomys nivalis. The sequence continues at coordinate 31,629,937 of NC_080101.1, forward strand.
TGGAAATTTCTCGAGGAGAGTAAAGAGCTCAGTTTGGTCATAAGAACCCATATCGAAAGCTGGATGCACTGGTAATGGTGGTGCTGAAGAAGCAGAAACAGGCTTTTCTCTGGGGGGCGTGGCCAGTCAGCCTAATTGATGAACCTTGGGTTCCCTTAAGAGCCCTTTCCTCCTGAGAAACACGGCTCTTGAGGAACACCAAAGGTTGATTTCTGACTCCTACATACACACAGAGGCACACACATGCACATGCACACACACATACACATACTCTCTCACACATGCGCGCGTGCACACACACATACAGATACACACACACTCAGGCATGCCTTCATAGTCATGATGTTCAAAGAGCAATGTTATATTAAATCTCTGTTATCCCTTGATTAAAGATAATATAATTATCATGTGACGGCTTTGAATTCAGTCTGCCCTCTGCAAAAGAAGGATGGATTCTGGGAAGTGTTGTGAGTTGAGATTACTAGTGGAAAGATGTCTTCAATTTCCTTTAACACCCTAGATTTCTAACTTGTTTGTCTGTAGAACATGTTATGAGAACTACAAGGTGGTAACTCCTTTGGTTTGTCTCTTAGGACTGAACTAAGGCAACAAGACCTTTAAGGTTGTCTCTTCAAGCTGAACTACTAAGGTAGCCAGACCTTTCCCTAGTCTTTACCACAGGTCTTGATCAGATGAGTCTGATCACTATTCTTCACAGACAAGTTAGTGTGGGCTTCACAAAAGAAAACAATCACTGAACATTCTCAGGCATACTTTTACCTTTGATGATATTTCACTATGGAAGAGTAACTTTACGCGTGATAATGTTTTTATAGCTAAAACAAAGCAGACAGGAACTCTCCGTGCCTCGATATGATGTTCCTAAGTTAGACTCAGGGTAAATCATTCCTCGTAAACATATTTCCCTGAATACCTTTAAGCTCCTATATACACCTTTGGGTTTTAATATAACAAACAGCTTAATTTGATTCTTTCTTTGTACCAGGAAGATACATGAAAAGAGAATGCTTTGTACTCTAAATGTATAGATAAAACCATACATTTAGGAATATGAGATTTGAGTGAGACACCTACATGCTGAGAACTGTTACATAGTAACACTTGGGTGTAAAACCAATATAATACATCCTTGTAATTTTCAAGTTCCACGAGGACCTCTGTAATTACTGCAACCCTGTGCCAGGTCCTCACACATGAAACTTTTCTAGCATGCTGTCCAAGTAAAAGCTTTTGAAACACTCACAGGTTTGGAGCATATCATCTCACCATGGCCAGTGTGCTCACCTGTTGCTTTTTGGTAGAATATATAACTTTCTGGCCCAGATGCACTCTCTTCAATAGTGCTCTGTTATCAACTCTGAACAATGCACTTCACAGAAAGAAAAAAATATCATGTCTCCAAAGAGATAGTGATGTGAGTCCACAAGAAATAACAGCATAGTTTTTTGTCAAATTTATACCTATGCAACTGGTAATTCATGTGCCATTAAATGATGAAGACAACACGTATGAGGAAAATTCAATCTTGTATCTTTTACTGAGATACATGGTCGTATCTGAGTTGTTTAACTTGCCAGTGTCTTAATTTATGTAACAGGATTAATAATGACTCTTGCATGGATTACAGTATGCTGTAAGGGGTCACTGAATGTGTCATTATTATCCTGGATTAGTGGATAAAGTGCATCCTTACTAACATTTTTCTCGTTGTGAAGAATGTTTCAGTCAGGGCAGTCGGCCCCATTCCTTGAAGCTAAGTTAACCAACCCATGTGTTACTAAACTTACAACCAGTGCATTCCAGAAGAGAAACCTCTAAAGAGTACTTTGACCAATGTCACCTTCTTCCAGTTTAGAGACATTCACTCAGCTCTCTTATCTAGTATCTCAGGTTAGCATGTTCAATACTACGCTTAAGAGAAATGGCAAGGATGGACATCCTTGTTATATTTCCAACCTCAGGGGAAAATCTATTAAGGTTCAGTTGAGTATAATACGCACTCTGAGCTTGAAAATGGCATATGTTGTCATTTTGGTTGAAATAAAATTCACTTATACTTATTTTTGATGAATTTTGCTATTCAAGGCTGTTGCATTTTAAAAAAATTCTTTCTGTATTCATGGAAGTGAGTGCATAATTTTTGTTTTCATTTTGCATTGTATTATGTGTATTGGTTGACATTATGTTGAACATCCTTGCGTTGCAGAAAAAAATGCCACTTGATTGTACTTGATTGTGATACTTCTAATTTGCTGTTGAATTTGCTTGAGTATTATTTTGTTAAAATATTTAGCATCTATGTTCACCTGGTTGTTGGATTATATTTTATTTTTCCTATGTCTTTGACTTTTTCATCAATGAATACATTATTGAGGATGGCTTACCTTTTTGAGGATTCCTTGACCTTCTCTGGCTTCTTTTACACTTTCTGATCTAATTATAATCTTCCTTAAATACAGTATCCATACTATCTTTTATTTGTGATAAAAACCTTTTTTCCATATTATTATAATCTCACCTCCATGTGTCTTCAACACTAGTGTCTCTTGGAAGCAGCATATATACCTTTTAGAAATAAAATTATGCTGGAGCTATGGCTCAATAGTTAAGAGAATTTGCTCTTCAGTCATGAAACTGGAGTTTATACCCCAGCAGAAATGTATGTAATAAACCAGGCATTCGGTAAAATACCTGAGTCTTGATGGGACTCGATGCTCCTTCACAGTCTCTGCCCATACACAAACACATGAAATTGCACATACATATGTACACCAACTTACACAGTCTCACTATCACACAGAAACAATAAATACATCTTAAAAATATACATAAACTATGATTAATTACTGCATACCTTTCCATTGGAGAATTTAATCAATTTATTTTAAGAATGACCATTTATAAATAAAGACCTACTGTGGTCAATTGCTAATTGTTTTCTAGCTGCCTGGAGATCTAAGTTTTTTCATCTTTTACTGTAACTTCATGGTTTCTTCCTTTCGTTTTAGCAGCATGTCCTCCTCTCTTCCTTTAGCTTGTACATCTCTACTGTAGTTTTTTATTATTAGCATAAAAATGTGGGCCTGATAGTCTATTTTTAAAACATAACATTAATAGCATATAGAAATTCTGAATTTCACCTCCAACCTCTTACTTAATAATTTTCTTTTACCCACTTGTTCGTTAATTGAGAAATGCCTTTTATAGCACCCTGTATTTAAACACTTAGTCCCCAGTTTGTGGTATGGTTTGGCAGTTTAGGAGGTATAGCCCTGCTATAGGTAGTATGTCAGAGTACAGGGCTTACTCTGAGAGCTTAAGCCCCCCGCCCTTTCTCTCTTTTCTGCTTCTAGCTTCAAGCCTGTTACTTTCTGCCAAGTCACCAGATATGATGGCCTTTTACCCTTTGAAAGATAAGCCAAAATAAACTCTTTCATAAGTCATTTTGAGCCATAGTGTTATCATGCAACAGAAAAATAGCCAAAACACTCTTCTTTTGATTTTTTTTTTGCAGTTTTCATATTAAAATCACATTTTCCTGTGTGTGTATTAAAATTATTTTTATCAATATATATGTTTAAAGTTATTTTTAACAGTTAGTGCCAAAATATAAGAGATGTACACATCGGAGTTAGTGTATTAGGGTATTTTTAACTTAAAAAATCTTCCTACCTTTACCACTGAGATTTATACTTTCATGCTATAAATTAGCATCCTCGTATCTCTTTGAAGAACTCCTTTGAGCTTTCTTTTAGTAGAAAATGTCTAGTGTGAACTTGTTCAGATTCTAGTTGCTTGTAAAATCTTTATTTACTTTTATTTCTGATGGATTGTTTACTCCAGTAAAGTATTCTTTATCATTTTCTTTTTAGCAGTTTGAATATATCAGTCCACTTCTCCTGAACTGTGGGGTTTGGGGGGTTTGATTTTTGTGTTTGGTTTTTGTTTCTTTAACAAGATACTGATAATACAATGGTGGCATGTGGACATTTGAAATTATTTCTCCTACTGCATTTCAAATAATGTTAGTGTGTGCATGTGTGTCCACGTGTTTGTGTAGGTGCCTGTGTGATTATTGTTTGTTCTTTTGTATCCCCCGCTGCCCTTGCCTGATGTTCTCCTCTCTCAAAGACCCCCTCTGTTTCCATGCCACACATAATCCATTCCACCCTTTCTCTTGCTTTTACTTTCATGTTTTCCTGCTAAAGGAAAACTTCTTTGGTCCTTTGTTTTTGATAATTATATTTAAAACTCTACAAACGTGTTTTTTTGTTTGTTTGTTTGTTTTGTTTTGTTTTTATTCAACCTACTCGGGGACCTTTGAGCTTCATGCATCATGCATCTCTCCCAAGATTTAAGTTTTCAGTCATTATTTCTTTATATAAATCTTCTGCCCCTTCTAAATATTGTATCAAAGTGTGCGTCTTAGTTACTTTTTAATTGCTGTGTTAAGACACCATAGTCAAGTCACACAGAGAAGTGCTTATTGTGACTTAAAGTGGCAGAGGGTAAGTCCATGATCATCATAGCAAGGGGCACGGCAGCAGCAGATTTTCTGAGTGATCTATTCTACTTTTAAATCTCTTTAGTATATTTGTTATTTAATTTTTTGTTTTACTCAGTTACATAATTTTTGCTCCCTTTTAACAATGTCTATCTTTGTTACACACATATATACATGTATGTTTATACAATTACAGTCATTCTTATATTGTTTTATTGAATTCATTGAGTTATTTGTCTACACTTACTTTTGGGACACTGAACTTCCTTAAAATAATTGTTTACTCACTTGTGCAAAAATAAGTCATTTTAATTACATTGATTAATGGCTAATAAGTGTGGTCCTCCTCTAGTGATGTGATTTTCCCCTGTAATTTATTCTTTATTTCTCAGTGTCTCATATCACTGTTTCTATTTGGAGATAAACACCAATAGTCACTTCCAGTTTACCACCAGCACCTTAATCTGCCAGCTGGACTAAGGATTCTGAATCCTCACAGACTTTTCCTTCGATATACATGTTCCACCTCTGGTGTGCTTTCTTTGGAAGGAACTTTCAAAATGGTCTTCTGTTGCTCTTGTATGGACATGCTGGAGCTAAAAGATTTCTATTTACTTCCCTTAGAGTAGTACCTCAATTGCACAAATATAAGTACCTTCTCAACATCTTTCAGAGTCAAATTAACTAACTCTGTGAGCTCTTGAGAGCTCAGTCAAAGGAATGCATTTGCTCTTAAGGGGGATGTTCATCACAAAAGGACTATAAACTATCACCTAGTAGGTTTACAGTAGGGAAATTAAAGGCAGAGAAAAATAAAACCAGTTGCCTCCAAGAAGACTTGAGTAGAAATAATTCATGGTTAGCTTTTTAAATGGAAAAAGAAATGTTGACTATCAAATGCACACCAGATTATGGATAGCTTTACAAATTGGTTATATTTATTATTTTCAGTGTGCAGTTAAAATCAGCAGATACAAAACAGTTTGCTGATTTACAAACTCAAGGTAATCAAATCTGGGTATTGATGCCAGAAATGACACCATATCAACTACTGGTTTTTCATTACTCTGTTTGGTCACTGTAAAAAAAAAAAAAAATCAAGGATTTTTTATTTTCTTTTATGTGTTGGAAACAACAAGCTTTCAGCGTGTATTTTGTATAAAACTATACCGTTCCTGCATAAACATCAGGCACTTTATTTTAGGTGCAAGATATTTTTGTCGAAAGAAATGAAGTGATTTTCCACGTTTATGTTGAAAGCTCTGCAAGGCACGCCATATACTTTACTTGTTTATTTGTCACGAGCTGCTTTCATTTTATTAGCCAATCAGCCAGGTTGAAACATAATTTTTTACTATTGAACTCCTAGCAGGAACTTCAGAAAATAAAAGTGTCAGTTATTAAGATTTCTAGGCCTAAAGCATCAATTACCCTACCGCAACATCGGAGGAACTGCTTTCTGGAAGGCTGTAATCTTCACACAAATGCGTTTGATATTATACCAATGGCATACAGATCATACACTACTTAGCAGTTGAAATGCTTTTACTTCACTGTCCCAGGAGAGAGGTATCTCATGCGGATGGTGTATTCCTGAGAAGTTCCTTTAAAACTGATTTATGGCAAATTTTGCTGTGTGACCCTAGGGTGATTCTGTCATGAGAGCCATTTGGTAATCTTGTGTAGTCACACTTATTGGTAGAATACTGAAACTCTTCCCATTCTGGTAGAATTTAAGGTTTAGCCCAAGATTCAGAACTTGAATAGAGGCCTTTAGTAATCTATTCTGATGGCAAAATACTTATTAAGTAGTCTGAATATCAATTTTCGATGGACCTCAATTTTCTCCTAGCAAACGAAAAATAATTAATGATATGATATTTCCCTCTCGTTCTTAATTATTGATGTAAATATATGATGTGTGTGTTTGTGTGAGTGTGTGTGTGTGTGTACAAGTTTACAGGTGCCATAGTGAATATGTGAAAGTCATGGACACAACTTTGGTTATCAAGCCTCGCTTTCCACCCTATTTGGGATAGCATAACTTTGCTCTTTGCTATGCAAATGCTAGGTTAACTCTCCCACTAACTTCCAAAAATTCCCTTCTTCTGTCTCCTATGTTTGTCACTGCATGAATACTGGGATCGCAGGTGTGCACTACTGTGCCAACTCTGTGTCAATTCTGCTCATTCTAGTCAGATAGTCACACTTGCATGGAATGCAATTTACCCACTATTCTGTTTCCACTCTAGTGTTCTATACCCATTCTTGTGGCATGTTCCTAGAAACCAAAGCCTTTTAAAATAAAAACAATAATTTGTTATTTGAACAAAACAAAAACAAACAAACAAAACCTGCACACTATGTCCAGAATACTAAGGCCTTCTGACAAAAGAGCAGGTCTATGAATTTAACTCTCAAAGTTCAAAAGATTCCTCTAATTGTAATTTACAGACAAATTTGGTGAAGGTTAAAAGAAAGAAACTCAGAATAAGATAATATGTGGAATATATATGTTAAGAATTTAATGACTTTATCTAGAATGAACGCCATTTGTCTCATCTTTTTGCATTGTTTTCATTGGTTGTGGTGATAGTGATGTGCTTGTTTTTGAGACTGCATCTCAGGATGTACCCCACACTGACCTTTAAGTCATGAGCAGCCTGTCTTTGCCACAGTACTGAAACTGAATGTATGGCCACCACTTCTGGCCCTTAACTCATCTATTTTGCACATCTAGAGAGAGTCCATAATTTTCTCTTTGTAAGCCCTGTCTTAGGAGGCTGCCTCTTATAATGCTTTGTTGAAATACAAGATATCTCTGTAATATATTTTCTATACATATGGAAAGACTATTCTTCTATGGATATTAATCCAAATTTTATTGTTTTGTCCCCCCTCCCCTTTTTCATTGTTTTGTGACAATGATCATACAGTAAGTGGCTAAATTAAAGTTCTAAACAAATTGTCCTTGATAAAACAATTTGATAATACAGTTGGTTCAAACATTTATATGTAGGCGTGGACTCTGCTCCGCAGAATCTGTTTGTCTATAGTATACGTTAACGCATTCAGAAAAATTTTGCCTTTGCTTATATGCTTGACTCATTATGATGTTCATGCAAGGGGAGTCTAGCCATTTAGAAAATTCTCTGGCAAAGACACCACAAATTGTGTAGGAAACAACACAGGAGGTAGTTTACTTGGCTCAGCAGCAGCAATTCTGGGCAGTAACTGTTTATTTGGATCAGTCTTGTAGTATGTTAGCCAATATACTGACTGAGCGTAGTGGTCTCCGCAAAGACAATTAGCTGATATCTCATGAGGCATAATGCCAAAGAACCTTATTCATTTTGGGAGAAAGAGGGTTGGTGAATTAAAAATGAAATAAAGGGCAAGAGAACCAAATACTTCCATGTAGATTTTTCTCCCTTTCAAGGGTTTGTAGCTTTGTATATTTGCATTTGCATACAAGCACAGGAAACAAAGACTGAGCTAATGTGGAATCACAAGAGTTTCTATTTTGCTAATACATGAAAACTGGGCTAGGTTTTTTTTTGTTGTTTTGTTTCGTTTTGTTGTTTTGTTTTTGTTATTATTGGCTTAGAATAGCATTTGAACTTGGACATGAAAAAAAACAAGAAAAGAAAAGAAAGAAAGCTTTATAAATTCTGGTCATTGAGTATAGAAACTCATATTTCAGATTTTTTGCTCAATTTAGAATGTTTTATATTACTAATATTCTCAGAGAGGAGATAGTATACAAAAATAAATTATGATTGGTCTGGATCTAATCCCTGGATCCACCTTTTATTTTTTAGGGAATCAGTGTCAAAATTAGCATCATTAAAATTTAGTACCTTCATCTATAACAGCAATTTTCAACCTGTGGGTCACAACCCCTTTGGAGTCAAAAGATCCATTCACAAAGGTCTCCTAAGGCCACTAGAAAACACAGATATTAGCATCACAATTCATAACAGTAGCAAAATTAGAGTTATGAAGTAGCAATAAAATAACTTCATGGGCAGAGTCACAATATGGAGAACTATGTTAAAGGATCAAAAGGGTCACAGGTTTAGGAAGGTTGACAACCACTGATCTATAAGATGATAGGAGTTTCATGCAAAGAGTTAAGTAAGGATGATTCATACATGGTACTCTTACAAAACATCCTCTTTTTCTTCCTTAAAACCCCACATACCACTGTCAGATGGGAGAGAGGAGAATGAGAAGCCTTCATTAAGACCCTAGACAGAGACTTGCATCATTATGAAGACACATTTCTTCTCAACTCTGTGTGGACCTCATAACCCAATCAATAACCCTCTTAGCATAACATAGAAAAGCTTTGTGGAAATGTATCTTTTTATAGCAGCCTAAAGAAAAAAAATATGTTTACCTGCTGAAATTTGATTAAGAGTCAACTCCCTTCTCTCTCTCTCTCTCTGTCTCTCTTGAAAATAAGTTCAAAAGTACTAAATCTTAAAGAATATTCATTTTGACTTGATACCTATGAATTCAAAGATGGGTATCTGGTGGGACTGAAATTTTGAAGGTCAAGAAGTTTTCTCTAATTAAGAATAAGTCACCAAAAGAGCAGATAAATAAAATCTTTTTGTTTTCTGGTACTTGTTCCTCAGCATTAGTCCATTTTCTTCTGTTCTAATTAAATGCCACTAAGTAATTTATGAGCAATGTAAATGTTTTGGTTTCATATTCTGAATCTAGAAAAGCTTTGACTGTCCATATTTAAATTCCCTTCTTGATGCCAAAAAAGAAAGAAGCATGTGAAAACATATGAGAAAGGCATTAGAACTCTATAATGAGCAACTTCACACAGTAGATATTGACTTATCCAAGACAGGAGAGCCTTCGTGGCCTAATCCTAGCTTAAAGAATCACCTCTCAGTACTACTATAAGGCAATTAAATTTCAATGTGGTCTTCAGGAACACATTCAGACTGTATCAATCCTTATATGCCATCTGAAAAGAATGCTTTGCAAAACAATGACAAAAAAACCTATACCAATAAGAGCAAATCAGCTTGGTATCTCGCATTATTAGAGCATTTTAGGTCAACTGTATAACACATCATTTCATATGTATCCCTCTTAGATTGCCCCTGTAATGTGTACAGACATTTTACTATAGAGTATCATTGGCTAATGTACCAGGAAAGTTCAAAGTAGTTATTGCGGAAACTTCAAGGAAAACGGATAAGGGTGTCTTAATTAGTTTGCGGTGTAAAAGTAAATTCAGTGCAGGCAAATTGAAACATGGACAGCTGGAGTTCTCATTAAGTGCATATTAGTTTGTATTAGCATGCTGCTGATATGTCTGCTGGACTTTACTCTTGCTGTGTAATGGTGTGTCCACAGTGCCTTCAGAGTCATCAAACCTTAGGCCTCTCACCTTCCATTTGATTTCTTTTCATTTTAATGACATATTGATGACAATAATTATATGCACATAAATATATGCAATATTCTTTAATTTATTAAACTCATTACTTATAAATAACATACAAATATGCTTTTCTGTAAACCAAATGTAAAATCATGGGCATATTTAGTTATCTAAATTATGAAAGCAATTAGGTTAATTGACACTTACTTATACTCTATTTAGGTGCATTTTATTATTTACGTAGATATGCCACAAAATACAGAGGAGAGTGTTGGTACCCCTTGACCCAGAGATGCAGAAGGTTGTAAGGCACCTGACATCAAAACTTAGTACCAAACTTGGTCCACTAGAAGAGTAACAAGTACTCTTAACCACTGACACTACTTTTTTCCCACAGAGTCTCTGATATTGAGAATCATTCCTGTAATATTTTGTCATTTCTATGAAAATTATGAATTGTATTTATGTGTGTTTGTGTGTCTATGTGTGTGTGTGATATATATGTATATGTATTTGCATGTGAGTGTGCCCATATTTGAGAGTGTGTATGCATGTGTTTGTGCATGAACACAGTGATCAGAAGGTGACACTGGGTTTCTTCTTCCATCTCTCCCCGTGTTATTTATTAAGGTATGCCTTTTGCTGAACCTGAACTTTGCCAATATCAGCTACTTGAGCTAGTCAGCTTGCTCTGGAGACCCTCTGTTTTGGCTTTCTGAGTGCTGGGACAACAGTCTTCTACCATACGCAGCATGCCTGACCTTTGTGTAGGCTTAGGGGATCAGAACACCAGTCCTCCCACTTGAATGAGAAGTACTTAATCCACTGAGTCACTCCAAGTTCCACATTGCAAAATTAAAGAAGAAAATAGCTCTATGTGACTCAATCCATATGTTTGTATTAATTTTATAAGGATTAGTTGGGGATTCTAACGGGTGGCTTGAAAATCACGAAAGCCTCCAGGGAAGGTCTAGCTGGGGAGAAAATGAATAGAATAAATGCTACGAAGACATAAATGTTATTATACATGTCATACCAAAGACACAATGTGTATCTCCTCATTTCAGCTCTAAGTTTGGCCAATGAGATTTCAGTTCCTTACAAAAGAACACAGTGCTTGCACTCCTTGCATGGGATCAAATTCTTATTGTCTACTTCGTAGGCCTGATGTGTTTTGGAAGAAGAAAGCTACAACCCAACTGTGTGGCATAGTGACTGCTCTTTGGTTTTTAAATTATCATACTCAAAAAATTATCTTTTAGGTTTTACATTGGAGTGAGTTCTCCAGAGAAACAGAAATGATAGCATGTGGACAAGTAGGTACATATATAGATGATAGATTTTAGATACAAATTATATATAAATGATAAATAGGTGATAAATGATTGATGATAGATAGATGATGATAGATGAAAAGAAGACGTATGTGTAGATAGATGATTGATAGGTATTATATGAATGATGATAGGTACAGAATGACAGATGAGGCATATAGATAACTAGATGGGAGATTTGAACTGTAGAATGGCTGCATGGTTGGATTCAAAGACCAGGGAGAGTTGGCTACAAATAGTTTCTGAAGGCTACCATGCTGAGGGATCTCTGCTATTTTATTTACTTACTTAACATAAATTTCATTTTTTGAGAATTTTATAGAGAAGTACTGCATTTACATAATTTTTGCATCATTACTTCTTGAACTCCACCTGTGAACTCCCTCTATTTCTCAAATTCACGGCATCTTCTTATATATTGCTACACACACACACTCACTTGTATGTATAAATCCAACCTGCTGAATTCATTTAATGTTGTTTTCCTGTGCATTTGTTTAGGGCTGAGCATTTGGGGTTAGATAACTGATTAGAGAGGAATACGCAATTAACAGCTGCTAGGAAGAGGGGTTATCTCTCACTCAGAGAGGTTCCTCTTCTACTCAAGTTTTCAACTGGTTAGATAAAGCTTATCCATCCTCCTACTGTACACTTCTCTGCCCTATGTTCATTAATATTAACAAGAATTTCATCAAATAAGCCAAATAAATTTTGATGATATTTATTTCATCCGATAAAAGTTGGAATAAAAATTGCAATCATTTTAACAGAATATAGCAAAATATGTTCCAAATTTTAAGGAAAACAGATAATCAAAGTAGACAATTAAAATAAAATGCAAGACGATATGAGGAATCCCAGAAATAGCTCCATGACTATGTAGAAATCAAAATTGCAGAAGGCATGCTATGATGAATGATTCTGTAACATTGAGGTGCATGGAAAAAATATAAAATTTGATTCCCATTTGCTACATAGAAAAAAACAAATCAGGAGCTGGAGAGATGGCTCAGCAGTTAAGAGCACTGACTGCTCTCCCAGAGGTCCTGAGTTGAATCCCAGCAACCACATGGTGGCTCACAACCATCTGTAATGGGATCTGATGCCCTCTTCTGGCCTGCAGACACACAGGCCAACAGAGCACTTAAAAAAAACGTCAGCAGCATTATAGTGGCCTCTCTGGAACTGTTGATTTTAAATCCTGAATATAAATTAGAAAATAAATTTGATATATTTAGTGTTTAAATTTTTTCCATCAACCTGTTTGTATCTCTTATTTCTAACTTGATCAATATGAAAACTTATAATTACCTATAAAACCTCAGGGATCTTGGCAAATAAATAAATAAAACCTCAGTAGATCAGTAGATATTTCAGGGTTTATAGCCTTCACCGGTTTAAAAATTAAAACAGAAATAACAGATCCAGCTACAGTAATTTAATTATGAAGAACCAAATTTCCATGAAGGATACTCTATCAAAGAAAATTAAGGAAAATGCTACCCTTAATAACAGAGAAATAATAGAAAAAAATTGAAAGATATGATGAAGTAATTTTAACACTAATAAATGTAATTCCTTACAAAGAAGGAAATAAAGAAGAGATGTTTGAATGTATAAATCAAATAGAACTATAGAGACTAACAGTATTGTTATTAAAATTACAACAACCAGTTATGTATGCAATATTAGATAAAGTTAAAGAGAGAATAAGTAACTAGAAGGTAAATTTGAAGAAATTAAATAGCTTACAGCAACAATTAAGGGAAAAATTTGAGAACTTAAAAAATATTGCAGAAGCAATTGAATAATAATAACAATTACTGTGAAATAAGAAGAGATATCAATTGCAAATTTTTATGAAGTTCAACACCTAAGAAATTACCTGGATTTCAGATAAGTCCTCACATAGCCCACAGATTTCTGAGATGGGCAAATAAGAATAAATCCAGACACAGACACGGTGAACTGAAATATGACATGCAAAGATAAGGAGGTATTATTAAGAGAAATTACACCATTGCTGAAAATTAATGTCAATTAGAATAAAGGTTCTCTCCTTTTGTTACCAAAGATTCTGAAGGTAATGGTAACACATCTAAAAAAACACTAAGGAAAAATCAAAGAAAGAGTCAATCCAGAATTCTAAGCCTTATTAAACTGTCAAGGAAATGGAGGGGAAAGTGAAGATATTTGCAGAGATATATTAAGACTGTGACAGAATAAAAAAATCATGGAGCATGAAATAAAAAGAAAGTTAGCAATTGGGAGAAATAGCTGCAGCTAATAAATAGGAAAGATAATTAAGTATAAAACCATCTCCAGTGAATACTTGAAAATATTTGGTTATTAGTATTACTAGAGATACCATCTCCCTACTAGTAAATGACTACTGTTACTCAAATATTTTAAAAAGGCAATAGTTACCCCTAAAAAAGACAGAGTGCAATGACAATTTCCCTCAACTCCTATTGTGAGTGGAAATGAGTGATGATATTCTGGAAAAAAATAATACCTAATTGGAGAAAGATGAACATGCCCTACTATCAGTAAATTTATCCCTGACATGAATTTGGAACATATGATCAGGAAGTAGCATTTCAAGATGCCTCTGCCTTATTCCCATAGATAGACAAGCAAGGCAGTGGACAAACTGTCCATCAGCAAGCAGTGAGAGTCCCTTGAGGTGAATCGAATTAAACTGCACATGTGAGCAGGGTGTCACACGCCTTTAATCCCAGCATTCGGGAGGCAGAGGCAGTGGATCTCTGTGAGTTCGAGGCTATCCTGATCTACAGAGTGAGTTTTAGGACAAAGCTACACAAAGAAACCCTGTCAAAAAAACAATTAAAAAATAATAATAAAAAAAAACTGCATGAGTTAACATAACTCATTGGTGATACTGTGCTATGTAGTGGATGGAAGAGTCAAGCCTGTAGTGGGTGGACACAGTCAGTATGATAATTTGGATAAGTATACCCAACTTATATAAATAAAACATGTAAACTAAATAAATGTATTACAAATTAAGTTAATGCCCTTTGGGTAAAACTATTACATGAAATGATGATAATTCTGGCTGTCTATAAATTTACAGAAATTCCATCATATAGATACTTTGCTATCATACATCTATGGTGGCGTTTATTTTTCTTTTTGTATATTAGTCTACAGACAAACCTAGAATTCTAGAATAAGAAATTCACTGTGATATTTCGCTGCCATTTTCTCTAAACTGTAGTTAATTGCCCTGGGTGGTCAACAACAATCAGATCTCTTCTCTACCCTAGAAACTGTTCCTCATAGAGGAAAAATCACCTGTTACTTTACTTTCCTGTAAGACCGCTGTCTGTATACAGCTGGCTTTAGTGTAAAATGCATTTTTCCTTTAATTTCCGATGATGTGTGTATGCATGAGTGCAAGTGCTTCAGAGGGCAGAAGAGAGCACTGAATTCCCTGGAGCTAGACTGTGCTTGGGAGCCTCTGAATTTGGATGCTGGGAACTGAACTCTGCAAGAGCAGGATGTGCTCTGAACCTCTGAGCCACCTCTCCTGTTGCTAAAAATGCAGATTTGAGGGATTGGGAGGGTTCCCTTGCTTTTAAACCCTGGCAAATTTGTCAAGGTTCTCTATGAGAAAGTTGTATTTATATCCCAAGATTCCTGCATTAACACAGCGTGCCTTGTCCTTCTCACATTACGTCTGTTGAGAAGACAAGGCTTTCCATAAATTATTTTTCAACTAAAGGTAGCAAATAGTTTTGCAATTAATAATCAAAAGAACTGGCACATATTGCCATAAACTATTTTACTCAGGTTTTGGAAACTCCTTAAAAATTTCTCTGCCCTTTCATCAACTTTCTTTCCAAGAAAGCACAGAGGCCACAGATGATATTGGCTTCCTAACTCTCTCCCTATTCACCCCATGCATCTGAGCATGCTAGCATTTTGCTTTTCTTGAGTTTATCTTTTACCCCTTTGGCATTTAGATCTAATTTCCCCTCCTCCCTTTTATAATGAGTAATATTTTATTTTGTTGTAAACCTGGGTATAAAATTGTACTGACATTAAATTTTGTTTCTTGCAGTTGTTTGTCAGTGGTAGACTTAATTTTCATGTGTCAGTTTAGGTAAATGAAAATAACATATGTTCCTTTTAAAAAACAAAGTGGTCCTCCTTCTTTCTTAAAGGACTGAAGCTGTTTTATATCATTTAGTTTTGAAAGGGGTAATTTAGTGTTTCCATTAAGAGAAAGTTGCTGTCTCCTGTTAGTAGCAACTTCCTTCTCTGCTGCAGATAGAATTTTGATTGTGAAATTCAGATGAGTGATGGAAATGTAGCATGCTAAAGAGACTCTTCTCGAATTCAAGTAGTTTTATTAAGTGAAATTACTAATATGTTTTTACACCCAAATGTTTCTGTAACTTACTCTACTAAAACTTGTGGAGGAAAAGGAAAAAAAAAAAAAGGTTGTAAAAAAGACATATGCCTGCTTTTTACTTTATTCATTCTCTTAAGGATTCTGGAAGGAAAGCACTTGATTTCATGTATAAAGTAATTGCCGAACTGCTTAGCAAATGGGAAGTTCGGAGCCTGGTAAACAAACTGCTCATCTTCTCTTCCCGGCGTGGCTTTCTAGACTTTGGGTGGGTTCTTGTTGATCCTGCGGCATTTCTCAGTCAACTGTCCTGGCAGCTTGAAAAAGAAGATAGAGATTAAAGACAGACTGAGACAATTTAGGGCAAAGGTGAAAACCTTCAGGGGTTTAAATGCAAAACGTTCTGCATTATCATTTTATTAACCTAATTAAACAATCTATGTGTATCTTAAACAAAGTGAACGGGGCTGAAACCTTTTGCTTTGTATGCCTCTCTTACTTAAACATGTCTTGATTTTTAGTAAGTATATCGACTTTAGATCCACCTGAAAGTGGAATCATCCTCCTGTGCCTGGTGTATTTCCTTCAGCCCAGTCTATAACTTGCATGTTCACCCAAGCATATTTCCTTCTCTTCTTTCCCTCCGGCCACTTCTCTTCTTTACTTCTTCTTGTCCTTCCTTTAGAGGCTTAAAGCATTCCATTTTTGTTTGTTTGCTCGGATATCAGAGACAGGATTTTACTATGTAGCCCTGACTGAGTTAGAAAGTGGTGTGTAGACCAGGCTGGCTGCAAACTCAGAAGTTTACATACCCCTCCCTCCTGAGTGCTGGACTTAAAATAGGGCATGCTGACTATGTCTGTTATGCCCAGATCCGCAAAGTCTCCCCAAAACCAACAAGGAGACCTGTATGTAAAAGCAAAGACCTGTTATTTCATACAAGTTTGCAAACTCTGTCTCTCCATGTGTCCAACATATTGGAATAATCGGAAAGCCTTAAACTCAGATTTTTATAGCTGGGTTTTTACAGTAGTAAAGGTGGGGGTGGGAGGGATTTCTAAGATTCAGGATCCCTCATTGACTGGCATTTGCCTAGGGGTGTCCTGGGGAGTTTGTTCTATCTACAACGATTGGAACGTTAGGAATTTCCTTTGGATGATCTGTCCTTGGGTGGTGCTTGGTTAATCTCAGTTTTTGGTCCTTCCTTCAACCAGGTGTTGCTTCAGGATAAACTACTGAGACTCAGGCCTCCAATAAACTTATCATGACTGAGTCCTACACTGGCAGGTGATAATGGTTGGAAGTTAAGAACTTCCTTTGGGTGCTCTGTTTCTATTAAAGCTTATCATGGTTGGCTGAGTCCTACAGTCTAATTATATTTTTCCTTAGTCAAGTATTCTTTAATGAAACTAAAAGATATGAATACCATTGACAGGTCTTGGTAGATTAAAATTTCATTTTGACGGTTTCTTTTTGCTAAATGTGTACTAGTCCCTGCAAGTTCCTAGAGCCAGTGTGTCCTAGGGAAACCTGCAGTGTCTAGCACTGTGTGTACTCCGGGCTGTCACACAGATGTTTAGCTGTAGGCTTTTGTCCTGAGACATTAAGATAGTACTAATATTTGATAAAGGTCACTTAATAGCCAATCTGAAATGTAAATGTTCTTGTATTTGCATCCTGAGGTGAGTCTCTGACCCATTGCTAAGTACATTCTTTCCTTATTCTGATAAAACACGGGTATACAGGTTGATATTTGAGCACTGCCTGACCTGGCTCTGCTGTTTGGCCTTTCCTTGCCCTTCTCCCCTACTCTGCCCTTGCCACATGAAGTAAATATTTCATTGAAAGATTCAAAACTCATGGTCCCCGATTTTCACTCATCTTTTTAGTGTACCTTTCCACATAGTTTATTGCCTCCTTCCCAAGCCTAGACTTATTTTATTGATATATTACTTCCATACAATTCTACATGTTGCAAATTGGTAAGGCTTTGGCAAGCATTCTTTACTGGGCCAGTTCGCCACAAGTCTAGTTTGCTTTTCTCTTCTTTTTCTCCTCCTTTCTTTCTTTCTTTCTTTCTTTCTTTCTTTCTTTCTTTCTTTCTTTTTCTTTCTTTCCTTTCTTTCCTTTTTCATTTTTTTCTTTTCTTTCTTTCTTTTGTTCATTTTTTTCTTTTTTTTTCTTTCTTTTTTTTCAATTAAAAGGAGAATGCCACTAGGTAAAGTAAGAAATTCAAACTCATTTCACTAGCTCTTTCGTCTTCATGTATTTAGCTCTCCTGTCTGGCCCCTGAAGTCACTGGATTTATTACTAGAACTCCTTCACTTAATTAAAGCTAACAAATGAATCACTCCTTGTCTGCCTCTCCTTAGTTCAATTAAGTCTTTATTAGCCCCTTTATATAATCGAACATGTCAGAAGAAGTGAGATGGGAGAAAGACAGGATGATTTTAATCTCTACAGCTAATAGTTGCAGAGATTTTAACAGGATGCAGCTTACGAATTTAAAAAAAAAAAAAAACCTCATATTCAAATGTGAGTTATTTTAAGATTGTTTTGACATTGCTTATGGAAAAGCATATACAACAAAATTAACAAAATTCGTCTTTCTAAATAAGGAACTCATGGATATTCAACCCTCTCAGATTCTATTTTGGCAAGTGAAAAGATTGAGGCTAAATGAGCAACTGTGTTCTCCCTACATGAACAAGAAACCCATGGAATTTTAGGGTTTTATTGCTGAGAAGAGACACCATTACCACAGCAACTCTTAAAAGGAAAACATTTCATTGGAGCTGGCTTACAGTAAAAGAATTCAACCTATTAATTATATTATTATATTGAATAACAAGAGAATTCCTAAAATATAAAACTGGACTCTGTGGTGGTTTGAAAATGGTCCCCATAGACCCATACAGAGTGGCCTTGTTGGAGTAGGTGTGGCTTTGTGGAGGAGGTGTGGCTTGTTTCAGAGACTGAGTATATTATCCTCTTGGTGGGAAATGTAGCAGCATAAAAACGGATATTGTCCTGAAGATGGAGCTGAGGCAACAGGAAGTGAACTGGCTTGAGCTTCAGAGATCCAGCCCTAGTGGCACACCTCCTCCAACAAGCCACACCCACTCCAACAAGCCACACCTCCTCCAACAAGCCATACCTCCTCCAACAAGCCACACCCACTCCAACAAGCCACACCCACTCCAACAAGCCACACCCACTCCAACAAGCCACACCTCCTCCAACAAGCCACACCCACTGTGGTTTCTGGTCCTCTGGAACAAAGGATATGGCTGTCATATTGCAGTGTTCGGTTAATGTCCTGTCTCAAAAACAACATGAAAGCAGCACTGGTTTCTTTTCTTTGTCCTGCTAATTACTCTTCACAGGAAATGATCTTGCCTCCCAAACTGTGCGACCTCTTCTTCTAGATAACCCACCACTGAGCAGCAGCTGCAGTCTCCGCGGTTCATCAGGGTTGGCTTCTCCAGACCGGCATGGTTATAAATCCAGAACACAGACTGTATGACTCGCTGGGTCCCATCTGCAAAGTTGAGTCTATCATCAAGTTTCTCTTATTTTCCTTCCCATGTTATTTCTTGAAAATGTGTTCTTCTGCCAGTAGGTGTTGTTATGAAAATGGATTTTCTGATTAAGTTATCTTCATGCAGACCTGTTATTTTCACCAAAACACCTAAGCATGAGATAGAAAACTCGTCTCTCCTCCTGAGAGAAATGCTTGGCTTTAAACTCACTGCCAAGTACCTCCATCTCAGAAGATCAGAGTTCCCTTCAGTATTCCGGAGTAAATTAATCGCAGATGTCTCTGCAGATCTTCTGCATACTATCTCGAAATGGAATGAAAGGCTTTTCTGTAGAGAAATATGCTGTCCCTTGCAGTGTTTGTTATCGCCCTACACATTACATCAATATCAGCAAGCACACATTTATTACACACTCATTTCACTTTGACATTATCTCCTGGGCCTTTCAATATAACCTTTACGAATGCTATCAGCAACGTGTTCAAACAATTTATTATAATAAGTAAGTCCTGTAGATTTGGCCCTTGGATGGGAAAAATGAAGCCATTAATAAAAGGCTTTGTTTATAACTGACCATTAAAGAAACCACTATTAATGAACATTCATATCTTAGTCCAGTGGGCTAAGTAGGCTTTTACCTGGGAAAAAGGCTTTCGGCTATGACTTTCTAATGATAAGATGTAATGAAGGTGGTAGACATTGTACAGGCCAAACATATTTAATTTTGCCCAGATGCAAATGTATCCTAATTGCTGAACTTTAGTGGCTCAATAATGGTCTCTCCATGTTTATATTACCCAGGTTCCCTTGCCTTACTGCATCCTTCACTGAGCCGTTAGCAGACAGAGAGTTATAATGGCAGGGGTGCTATCTGTAAGGAAAAGGACAAAAATAGGACTGAAAAACTGCACGAAGGGCAGAATTTGCCGTGAGTATCACTGTATGTGATGGTCCAGAAAAATAGGATGAATCTATGTTTCCAGTCCAACAGAGCTGTGTCTGTCAGAGGTGCACAGTTTCTTTGTGCTAGAATCCCCCCACTTACACTTCTTTGCATTCTGCGTAAACCCTTCCGGAATTTCTCAGCAGCTTCAAATATGAGAAAGGGCTCAGCAGCAAAAGTGAATCAGACATCTTGTTGAAGTACATTCACGTAGTGGATCCTGTGGGTCTCGCTCCCTACCAGCTGCTCCCACACTCTCTGCTGAACCTGGACTAATTTTACACCTAGAGTCGAGTTAACAACGCACGTTGCATGTTTGCCAGATGCTACTGAAGAATGTGGAGGAGGCGGAGACATAACCACACCGAAGACATAATTTGAAGATCACCTCGTCCTTGTAGCATCAGGGATTCAGCTAAACAAAAGGACTGATTTTATCGATGCATTTAGTGTCGTTATGAAATAAGCAAAGAACACATGCATGCTATTTCCAACAGCGTGATAGGTAGGAGTCATGGTACCTGTAATTTTGCACTCATATTGTCTAGCTCAAACAGGTGGCTTTGTCTGACAGATGGCATTGAGGATTTCTTTTCAGGGTTGACAGTTTCTCTCAAAATGCCTGCTTCTCTCAGGCTGTGTGTGTGTGCATGTACCTTATCATATTAATATAACTTAATGTGTGCTGTTGTAGCATGTGGTTGTTAATGGCACATAGATACAGGATTATATTAATCCACTGTGCTTTCTCTTTCTATTAATTCAAGTTTATTTAATGCATATATCTGGAACTTATTATGTGACATGTATTATTTTAGATTTTTAAGTATAAAGAATTCAACATCTGAAACTTACATGTATTAAAATGATCTACTTTATAAAAATAAAATACTTAACTTGAAATCAGTATTCCTATATACTATCGCGATCTGACTTTGTACATTGTCATTGCTGGGTGTGTATTATTTGTATACTTTTAATTTCAGCCCTACTGAAGCTTTTGTTTATTCCTGTTTCTTATAAATTTCTTTACATGAAATTGCAACATTTCTCCTTCAAACAAGATGTTCCATTCAACTATAATTTCAAAACTATTGATTTATTTGAATGCATTCATATAATTTCCATATATAATGAAGGCCCTGTTCCCATAATGTAATTTCTCTTTTTATTCTTTAAATCCCTTTTTATCACTTAGATTTTTGTGCTGGAAACTTAATCCCCAATACACCAGCCCAGGGAGATGGAGCCCTTAAGTGGTGTGTGACATAGGTCCCAAACCTGCTCATAACAAGGCTGATGCCGGTGAGAAGGCTTGCAAGAATGGACTTACTCTTTCCAACCTTTCTCCTGTGTAAGGCGGAAGCAGAAATCCAGATTCTGGGCGCTCACACTTTTCAGATGCAGGACTTTCAGCTTAGAGAACTATGGACAAGGACAACATTTATATTTATGTTTATAAATCTATGTTTGCAAATCACCCAGTATGTTTCATTTTGTTACACTAATAGAGTGGACATTGTTGCATGGGGGGAGGCCCGCTTGTTCTTCCCGGCTGCCTGGCTAGCTTACACCCGAAATGATCACACAGAAATTGTATTAATTAAAACACTGCTTAGCTCTAACTTCTTATTGGCTAACTCTTACATATTAATTTAACCCATCTCCATTAATCTGTGTATCACCATGTGGCAGTGGCTTACCAGGAAAGATTCAGCATGCCTGACTCTAGTGGCTCCATAGTGTCTCTCGGACTCCTCCTTTCTTCCTCCCACCATTCAGTTCTGTCTTTCCCTATCACCTAAGTTCTGCCCTATCAAAAGGCCAAGGCAGTTTCTTTATTCATTAACCAACGAAAGCAACACATTAACAGAAGGACCTCCTACACCAGGACATTCATACTATTCGAGTTCTTTGTTCTTCCTTATTCTCTTTTATGAATTTAAAACTATGTATTATATTCATCTCTTTTTCCAAAGTGTTGAATGTAATGCCTTAATCTTTAGAAAATACTTCACTTTACAATGTTTAACATGAATGCACACTCCCAAAGACCTTCCTCAACATGTCACTAAACGTTTTAACTCAGTAATTGCCCCAATCATCTCCCATGTTTATATTTTGAAACTGAGCACATAGAATTTGTCACTTCTGGGACTGTTCAGAAAGCTCAGTCTCACCTTCTGGCCTTGCAAGCATAAATACTTGAGTCCAATCCTTAGAATCCAAGTCTAGAAAAGAAGAAAGTTGGGAGAGCTGTACTGGGGAGGCTGAGACAGGAGGAAACATGGTGCTCACTGGACAGTGGCTCCCAGCCTGATGAGTATCACACACACACACACACACACGCAGACACACACACAGACACACACAGACACACACACACAGACACACACACATCTTCATTATGTCACTGTGTTTTGATATCAAGACACTGAGGAATTCCTTTAATTATTTTATTTTATACTTTCATTTTATTTTAAGTGTATACTTTATACCTTAATGTATACGTTTTATTTCATGTGTCACTACATTCTCCTAAGTTAAATCCCTCTCTCTTGAAGGACTTCTATAATGGGCTTTCATGGAAATCTGTGCGTGGTTTAGCCTTTGACTGAAAACCTATTTTACCTCAGTCGTGATTGAAAGCCCAACGGGGATATAATCCTGGGTTGACAGATATTGTCTCACAAGACACGAAGTGTATTCTTCTGCTGTCTTCTCTTCTCTGTGGTGGTTAATTCTAAGGCTGCTGTCAATCCACTCATCAGGATTTTTAGCAACCTTCAGGAATTTGTCTTTTGTATTTATGAAGTTTAAGTAGTTTTTCTGCATTAAGTGGTTTGAGTATGGGCATTGTTATTTCACACATCTAATTCACTCCTTCAGGACTCCTGTCTTCCTTTATTAATGATTTTATTCATGTTTTTTCTCAGCTTCTGCTCTCTTGGCTCTCTTCTTACTGATTGCTCTGCTCCATATGCCATTCATGCTCTTGGTGCTTTATGTATTAACTCCTGTTGTCTGTACCACCCCCAGGGTTAGATTCTTGGCATCATATTAGTTCTATATTGTTAGTTCAATGCATTTATCTCTGACTTTCTAATTTAAGTTTAGCTAATATGCATTAAAGCGTTTCTTTGGCATACTTCATTGAATGATTTTACTTGTAGAATGATGCTAATCTAAATAATTTGGTTAACCCTAGCATTAGAAGTCTGTGGCTCTTCTTGTGGGGTAAATAAGGTTTTTGAAGTCTTAAAAGATAATAGCATATTGCTATTATAATACTCAATCATATTAACAATCAATGAGGATAGCACAGTAATGGAAACGAAGGGACAAGCTAACACATCAATTACCACAAGCCACGTGTCATAAACAACAGGAAGGTACTTTCTCTTAGAATCTAGAGGTCTGAAATCAAGGGCCAGTTTTCTTCCTGCACTTGTGTGGAGGATTACCTTATCTATCTTTCCTGGCTTCCGGTGATCTATTAGAACCAATGCCTTAGCCTCTGCTGTGTTACATCAGTTTCTCCCAGAAATTTCCCGTGGCCTTCTCCGAGTGCATATCTGTGTCTCATTCTCCCCCTTTCTGAAAGTGTCTTGTTTTATAATTCAACCTGGTTTCTACAGTTCATGTTTTCAAATTCTGTGTAGTTGAGTGCCTGTGGGTAAGACGGTGGCAGATTTTTAACACAAAGATTTTGTTTATCACAGTTTTTCACTGAGGGAGAATGGCTGAATACTCCAGAGCTGTGACAGCCACAGCGGATGATCAGTGACCCAGGCAGCCTGCCTCTGTCTACCCCTGTTCCTTGTGCTTGGTTTGTTTATTCAAGGTTTTCTCGATCCACTGGCTTTAGGCAAGGCGAGGTGTCTGTTCACGCGTAGTTGCTCAGCTATAGTAAATATATAATGGCAGCTGTATTTTAGCTGTGACCTGACTTTTGCTTTTAACTTAACTGGAAAATATTGAAAACTGCTTGGATGAAATTTCAAATATTTCCTTCAGAAAGCACAGTATTTGTTCCTGGAAGGGTAAGAATCTTTAATTTGTAAACATCATGGATTTTTAAATTACTTGGTATAAAAAAGGAAGGAAACAGAAACCAATAACTAAAAACTGGCCTGTCTAATAAATTTCTCGGTCATATTTGAACAGGTAGAAACAAAAATCTTTTCTCCACAGTTCAGGTCTTTATGCTATTTTCTGTTCTTTTAGCACAGAGTTACTCTTTTGCTTCTGTGTTCTTGTATTCTAAGTCAAAAACCCCCAAGTTTCTGAATGCTTAATGAGATAAAAATACAATCAAAGTAATCTTATTAAAAACAAAAACAATCACCTAAATACATAGCACAGAGGTCATCCTTTCTAATTTCAAGAACAGGGAAGGTCTAGGGCAAGAGTTGAGTTCCCCGACATCCTCAGTGTTTCTGGGGTGACAGCAGCATTTACTCTTCTGGATTTGGCTTTCTCTACTCTCTCTCTCTCTCTCTCTCTCTCTCTCTCTCTCTCTGTGTGTGTGTGTGTGTGTGTGTGTGTGAACACATTCACATGTGTGTATAGTTTTCACCACTTTTGTGCTTGTAACATGCAGGATGTAGAACTGTACAAATTTCATATCCCTTTCTATTGAAGTCCTGAACCTTGTCTCTGTAGATATAAAATTATATATATTATACCATGATTCCCTACTCCCTCCCCAAAAGAAATATATACTGATTATTTTTAAGAAAATGGGGATAACAAATCTATGTATGGTTCTGTTACCCAACATGCCAGAAGTGGCTACCAGGGTCTCCTACTCCCTCCCCAAGATGACAGAGCATTTTGAGTGCATTTACTTGGTAGAATATTTATGTCTTTCTTCAGAATAATAGTGTAATCTAAGCACTTTTAAGATTTAAAAAATATGGAATATAACGTAGAAACAAATGTTTCTACTGTAAACTAGATTAATACTACTTCCTGCTCAATTCAAGTGACATAGACATGCTTTTTATTGTGGCCTGCTATCCACTATCCTACTGTTTGAGAGTCATAAAGTTCGTGGTGTCTGTTCTATGTACGTGTACAAATGGACGTGTATATACATACACAATTGTCAGACTTCATAGATATTTATTTAATACTTTATCTGCAATATCATGTGCTCTGAAGAAAATGTATTGTACACATTGGTGATTATGAATATCAGCCAATAATTAAGTAAAAACAATGTCTATTTTTTATAAATCAATATTGATTGTGTGGGTTTTTCATAACTGATACTGTGTTTATATTACTTCTACCCTTCCCTCTTCTCTCTATAGCTCCTCCCTTCCATCCATTTACTTTCAAATTTACCTCTTTTGTAATTGTTGTAATTGTTGTTACACAAACACACACATATGTGTGTGTGTGTGTTTGTGTATGCCTATGGAGCCCATAGCCATTAAATGCCTGCAGCTCTTAAGTATAGGCCCTTGTGAATGTTTAATGAGATAAAAATACAGTCAAAATAATCTTATTAAAAGGAAAAGCAATGTTTTTGTGAGATTTCTTCATTCATGCTGACATGTCACCTGGTGTTCCCCTTGTGTGGGTTTTGCTAAGGCAACCTTATTTTTTGAGACTTCGTGGGTTCAGCCTCTCTGTCAAATGTAGAAGACACAAAGTCTTCATGCTCTTTCTGTTTTTCTGTACCTTCTGCAATGTTCCCTGAACCTTACCCCATAGAGTTCATGTGGCAGTTGAAGCTCTCCTCTTGGTCCATGACCTCACCAGCCACATAGAGTTGGCTTGGTTTGCAGCTCAAGTCACCAAAGCCCTATATCTAGAATGTACAGTGTCTTCAGAAACAGAATCTTTTTAGGTTCTGAAAGGCAGCCAAAGACAATGTCACTAGTCAATAAAATTTGGAGTCTCTTTGACTCCCTTAACCCATAGATCAAAGGGAGGTTCCTAGAACCTGGTACTGTTAGGCATTTTTTAGACCATGTATGACTCTTGGCAGTAGAATTAACAATCCTAGTAGCAGAACTTCATTCAAACTATATGTGAGTGTGTGTGTGTGTGTGTGTGTGTGTGTATGAGAGAGAGAGAGTATGTATATATGCACTTGTGTGCATATAAATGTGTGATTGCTAATATAGACATATTTATATATGGTACACTTGTAAATAAACTAAATGTTTCCCTATGTCTTCTCAAGCAGATTTTGTGTTAATCGTGCTTGCTCTCTCCCTCTCCTCTGCCTCTGTCTTACTCTCCCTTCCTTGTTCTCTGTTAAATCCCAGTACCAGTTTTCAACCCAAGAAACTGTGCCATGAATAATAAGTAGAGATTTAAAATCATCTCTGTCTTTGTTGCTGTA
Organism: Chionomys nivalis; assembly: GCF_950005125.1. Lineage (NCBI taxonomy): Eukaryota > Metazoa > Chordata > Mammalia > Rodentia > Cricetidae > Chionomys > Chionomys nivalis. The sequence continues at coordinate 31,656,430 of NC_080101.1, forward strand.
CAGCTAAGATTAAAATATAAATAGATGTTTTTATGGTGGTAACAATGTTCATTCCCATGCCTTTGTTTGTAACTGAATACATTTAATTCAGAGTAGGATAAATGGCTTTTGATAGTATAAAGTAGCTTTTGTTGGTTAGCTAATTTTTATCATGTAATAGTTCTTAGGGATGGCAAACATTATAATATTTAAGTAATATTACATTGCATAAAATACATCAGGAGAATAAGTCTATTTTCTTAAAAGAATAAGAAGGGCAAGGTTTAAAATTGTAGTGATACAAATCACTAGAGAGATCAACATAGGATAAGACCTCTGTTCATTGCTGGGTACAAATAAGAGTTTCTGTTTATCCGTGAGAGTTGGTGGTAGTGATAGATGGGGAGAACCTATAGTCAGCCACAAATCTCTATTTACAAAGTCTGCTTTTAAGAAGCCAAGAAACTTTGCCCAGACCTTTCCCCATTTTTTCTTCGGTCTGTATATAAGAAGCAAGGATTCTCAATAAGTCTCCCACTCTAGGGTATGAGGACAGATACATGAGTGACTGATTTGCAAGGAGCATGAGACAAAGGCACTTCAACTGCTCCCTTTGAAGTACAGCCCCGCCTGATCCACAATCTTATGGCAAAAGACAAAAGGTGCTTTTGCTGTGGTACATTGCTTTTGTGCGGCTGTCTGATTAGGTAGTATGGTACAATACCTACTTGATACAGAAACGGGCTTTCTTTGTGGAGCTCTTGTTCCACCAACTGCCTATGGTTTCGCCCATGTTGATTCTATTTCCATACTTCCACAAATAGAGCAGTAATAAACATTGATGTAGAGGTAATTTAATTTCATCTTGTAAACAAATATGTCATGAATGTTTCGCAATCAAATGCTTTTCTAGGTACTAGAAATACCAAATGAAATATTACCTCCAAATTAGAAAATTCTATTCTAGCCTTCATTGTAAACTGTCTTATTCAATACCAAGTCTCTTCACAGGCAAAATATGTAAAGACAAAAGAGTATGTACACAGGTATCAAGCAGCCTCAAACCTTGGCAGTGGCAGATAAGGTAGACAACACCTATTGTGACTCAACCCAAATTTGAGGACATGGGCTTCATGTTCTCAAATGGTCTTAGTGGCATAGGTGTGTCACTGAGGGTGGCCTTTAAGGTTTCAAAAGCCCAAGCCAGGCTCAGTGTCTCTCTCCTCCTGCTGCCTGTGGATTGAGGTGTAGAACTCTCAGATCCTTCTCCAGTGTCTCGTCTGCCCGTGTGCTGTCATGCTCCCCACCATGCCAACAATGTCCTAAACTTCGAAAACTGTAACCCAGTCCCAAATAAATGCTTTTGTAAACGGAGACTGCTCATTCCTTTCCCGGCTGTCTACACCTGAATAATCACACAGAATCTTTATTAATTACAACACTGTTTGGCCATTAGCTCGGGTGCATTCCTAGCTAGTTCCTATATCTTAAAAATAACCATTTCTATTCATTTGTGTATCACCAAGAGGCTGTGGCGTACCAGTAAGTTTCTTGAATCCTTCTCCTTTCGCACCAACATGACATTTCCTTGACTCCACCTACTCTCTCTCTTTATCTGTTTGGATTTCCCATCTGACTTCACTCTGCTAAGTCATTGGTCAAAACAGCTTTATTCATTAACCAATACAAAAGGACATCCCACATCATGTTTTCCTTGAAAAGAGTTATTGTGGCCATGGTGTCTCTTCACAGCAATAGAACACTGACTAACACAGGTCTCAGTCTCAGGGATATCATCTGAAATTGGGACAAATTCTTGCCATGAAGATATGGTTACAAGAGGTGGGTGACAACCCTCAGTGGGAGCTGAGGTTTGCACCATTATTATGAATTGGGTAGTCTGTGATGGGAAGGGAGAGGGAGATAATCTTAGTTTCGGTTGAGACAATCAGCTTCTTCCTAGACCTCTAGCACTGGTCCATTGGGGTGGTGTCTTTTCTGTATAGTGAATTCATATTAGGATTATTTCCATAGTCTTTAATTTCAAGATAGAATCCCCAGGTTCAGCCTGTAAGCCAGGATTTATTTTACAATGCATTCCAGACCATAATCCTTAAAGTAACAGGTTGCAGGTCCCAGACTTAAACTCCAACCACAGTTTCTGGAAGGAATTACCCATGGACTGGGAATAAATGTGTGGGTGTTATGTCACCCCAGGAAGACTTAATCTTGCAGCCTGTGGAGGAGCAATTATAATCTCTTTTCCACATATGCCAATAGTCAGGCCCATTGGCTACACTGTTGCTATAATAGAGACAGTTCCTGAATTTTAGTCCCATACCCTGGGTGAGTTGAATAATAACTTCCTCATTTGGCCATGAGTTCATTGTTACCAAAGAAATCACACGTGTCAAATCTAAACCCAGATTGGGAGGTAGTGTTCCAGAAAGCACTTACTATTTTTCCATCTGAAGTCTGGAACAATTTTCAGTTCCAGGTCTCAACATCTCTGGATCACCACGGATGGGAATCATCTGTTAAAATTCCAGCCTTGGTATCAGCATCCGAGCTATGAATAAACTGCACCTTTAGGGGACACTAGGGACCCCATAGTACCTTGAATTTTTCGAGGTTTTCATAGTCATATCAGCTTTTAAATGGAAGTGATGGAACTAAGCTCCTGTCCCTGTTGCCTCAATGGCTGTGGATCACAGGGTATGATTCCTTCAGGTGAAGTTCTAGAGTGATTAAGACAGTAGACCCTGTTTAAGGTGCAACATCATAGCCAAAGCGGAAGCAGAGCAGAACCAAGAGCCAGCCATCAGAGAGCCAGCAGTCCAAGCAGAGGAACTGATCAGGGTGACTAGAATCCCCTCTTAGGGCAGTATGAAGATTGATCAACTTCACATTTGGCTTCCAAGTTAAAACAGGGCAACTCTAGTTTATACAGAGTGACGGAACTTTCTGGGTGACACCTTAACTCAGTAAATCAGCTTGCAAAACTCCGGAAAATGACATAGCATGCAGTCCAGAAGGGCACTGGCTGTACTCGCGCAGGATCCCATGTCTGCAACAAAACTGATGGGCACACCAGAAAACACAAATCTACTAGAAAAAAGAGGAACAAAAAGGAGCAAAATACCAATACCAGTTTTGGATACCAAGTGAATGTAGTGGTGGGCACCTTCAGCCATCACTCATACACTTAAATTCAAACCAAGGGGACAGGATGATGCATCCAATCTACCCTAGGTCTACCCACATGTCCAGACCCTAGAATGGCTCATCAGTCTGTCTTTTCTTAACTTGCATCAGCTAATAGTTTTTGGTTTTCGTTAGCTTGCTTTGTTTTGTGTTTCTTTTTTTTTTCCTTAAATTTGCATCAGCTACTACCTCAGCTTCCCACAGGCCACAGGCAGATCTGCCCCTGTGTGGGGGCCTTTCACAGATCAGTGGTCTCCTAATTTAAGGCAGATGTTCTCTGTAAGCCTCCAAGTTCTCTCTCTTGACTTTTCTCTGGGTCTGTCTCGAACCAGCAGTCCTGGTCTCCCAGTATCTTGTTGGTGGAACCTCCAAGCCTGAAAATTCTGAAAGACCACCTGGACTCTATCAAGAGTTTGATCAGCTGAGTTTTATTCGACCTACAGCTGACCACAGACCCTTTGCTCTTGGGGAGGGAGAAAGAATTTAAAAGCAAAAGCCACAGTGGCACTTTGACAGGTGTGAGAAACATCTCAGGTCTTTTACATTCCTGGGATTCATAGAATGTTTTAGCAGACTCAAGTTGATGACAGGGTCCCCCTCTCTCATGGCTGATTTTTGTCAAAATTTGAGTCATTTTAGTTTCTCCAGCAGATCAGACTTCACTGTGCATGAGGCAAATAAGCTCATTAAAATCTGTGATGGGCAGATTAGCAAGAATAAAATACAATGATTTTTACATATGAGAATGCCATAATGAAATCCATATATGAAATGCATATTAAATTTAAAGATAATTTAAAAATGTATGTGTGTGTGTGTGTGTGTATGTGGTGTGTTGGGTGGGGTATGCCATTGTTAGTTATTGCAGGTGTGTGTTCATGAGTATGAAGTTGGGCATGCTTGGATATACTCATTCATAGAAACTACATGTCAATTTCAGGCGCCTCTTCCTAATTGGACAAGTTACAGAGCTGTTCTACTATGCTCAGCTTTTTACATGCGTGTTGGGGATCCGAATTCAGGAATTCATGTATCCACGGCAAGAACTCTCCGCCTTTTGAACCATCTCTCTATTCCACTTAAAAATTAATTAAAAAGGGAAAGCTCTATATCAAAAAAGGATGCATGACAAAGAAGTTTATTAATGACAACACTCAGGAAGGGGTCTATGCAATTGGATGGAGTGCCTGGATGCCTGGAACAGGTACTCCACAACCTGTTAGCTTAGCTACCACTCCAGTTCCGCTTCACCCCACCTCCAGCCTTCACATGTTGGCTGGCATTGCTATCCCATTTTCTCGAGCTAAATTCAGACCTGATCTGTTTTAAGGTCAAGAAAAAGAGAAACTAAGCCTTTGAGGTCCTTCTTGCTTTCTTTTGCTTTGTTTTATTCCTGCTTAAAGAATGTCAGCTCTCCTGCAAATGTGACTGAGTACAAGGCAACTCTTTAAAGAACAAATGCAAGGTAACCACTTATGGAAGGCTAATGTGAAGAAGAAGCGCCTTCAGTCCAGGAGGAATATTCAAAGTCTATTTGTTCCTTTATGAAACAAAAGAAAGTGACCAGAGCCTTCTTTATCCTGGAAAATAAAACTGAGGACAAAGCCTGTGGATCACAAAGAACCAAGAACAACAAAACTGTTTGAAGCTATTGTCTCTTATGACCCGCTTCAGCTGAATGAGTTTCGGCCTTTGTCTGAATTATTGACTGAAAACCCCTCAATCTTTCTTCCAGCCATGATTTCCTCCCTGTCTCTAATGGGGATACATTCCTTTCTTCATAGTTTCACTGTTAGAAGACCAGAATGTCAAGAGATGTACTGAGGGCGGGATTTTATGCAAGGTGATGGGGTGAGGGAGGTTGAGAATCAAGCAGAAGAGGCATTACTCAGGGAACATCATCTCTACTTTGCCTCAGTTATGGCTTACTGAAGACACCTCCACTTTTCAGATGAGAAAATAGAGGCAGAAAATACATGTTTAAAATGTATGACTTCACGGCTTCTGCACGTGTAAGAAAGTCGCAGTGTAGTGGCTTGCCACTACACTGGCCTCATTTCTGTGAATCTGAATGACTCTTATTGGAACATTAGCAGTCTTTAGAACAAGGTAAAATGCTCTCATAACAGTTTAAAAACCATTTTCATGCTTTTAGATACCAATAACTACAATTTTAATATGCTATTTTATTTGTTCAGCTGTTATCCCATAATATTTTTCAAATAAAGATGAATAATTTAGTGCTTTGAAAGTGTGGTATGGTTTGGTGCAGGGTTTTCTGTAAACAAGCTTGTTTATTTTAAGCCTTGAGGATCCTGTACTACATCCTTATAGTCACTGGGCATATTTCATGAGTACATAGCGAAGTCTAAGGCATTGTTTCTTCAAGAATGTTGATAGAAGTGAATAAATGCTTGGACAATAAATATACACTATATTAATGCTTTGTTAATAATAATTTTACTTAACTTTTTGTTAGGTATCAAAGAAACCCAAGACAAGTATCATTTGGGAGCTGTGGCTCCTCACCCTACCGCCTACCCTCAACTTCTTCCTAGGGACTGGGTTTCTGATTCCTGTAACCGAAGGTTTCTCTCCCGCCAGCCAGTTACCGAATAACCACTCAGAGACTTCATATTAATTCATATTAATATAAACTGTTTGGCCTTTTAGCTCAGGCATTTTTTGACTTCTAGTCAAAAAATGTATTTGTAAAATGAAACTTAAAAGATGCATTGCATTGGAGAAGTATTTTTAATCATTTTTCCTTGAGAAACAAGAGGCTATGGATTTGTTCCAAGTTAAGATAGACCATATTTAGTCAAGGGAGACTTCCTAAGCCTCGACAGGTGGTATCTATCAACAAAGGTTACCACTGGCCCTTCCAGGACTTGGTCATTATCTCAAAATTTTATCAGGGACCCTAAAGATATTTCATGCACAGACAACAGGAAGAAGTTTGGAGAAAACGACATCCACATTGCCAAAAGTTGGGGGTATGGATGATCTTTGGTTATTTGGCAGGTTGTGAATATTTGTTATATTTAGGGAATATAAAAATAAAGGATAAAAAGACAATTATTAATCTCAGATATTTTATATTGCAATGAATTTAAGTTAGTTTTTTTATATTGTGTATCTATTTCTATTCTTGTTAAAAAGATGTTTGCATATTGATACAAATTTAAGGTCACTATTATCATACTATATGTTTGTTTCAACTCTTGTTTAAGGTATTAAATTTATGCAGCTCATTTAAAATGTAATGTATAACTAAAAAATAGTCATATATAATAGTCAAATATACTTTTTGACTTCTGTTTTAAAGTGAAGACATTTTAAAAATATTTAGGTTTTTACATTTTATCAGTCTCCCTTCAACCCCGTGTCTCTCAGCAGCTGTCGCTTGTCCATTGGCCATCAAATAATTCAAAAATCAATATAATACTATGTAGGATCCAGACCTCCTGTGTATTTTCCATCTTTGTGTTGCTTCTCACTGTCCTCTCAACTCCCCACTCTATCCCCCCATAATGCTGTCATTAGGTAGCATGCAGTCAAACCACAAACCTTTTTGTCCAAAGTCTGTGTGACACTGTGGAAACCTGCCATGCTGCTTAGCTCATGGTGGCTTGCAGCTGGCTCCATCTTGCAGGCAGCTGCTGGGAAATGCATCTTTGCATTGCTGCTGGCACAAGACTGTGAGACTAGGAAGCTCAGTGTGGCTCTGTTTATATGGAATCAGAACCTATTTGAATTTTTTTACAAATTCCTATTTTTAATCAACCCTTTCTCATTCTATACAGCCATTCCTGCTACCACTCCCTTCTCCTCCCACTCCACCCTTCCTCCCACCCTACCCACCATCCACACCCCAGAAAGAGCAAGATCCCCATGGGGAGTCAACAAAGCCTGACACATCACTGTGAGACAGAAACGAGCTAGGCCCACTGAATATGGAGGACAGTTGTGAGGCAAGAGCAGTTTGTGGGGCCACTGGCAGTGGAACTTTTTTTCTAAAGCTTTTTCAGGCCATATGGAAATTCGCGAGCCTCATGTTGGTAGGCTCTTTGTGACTGGAGCTGTCTCTTCTGTCTGCCAGTTCCCACATAACCACTCAAAAACTTAATATTAATTACAAACTATTTGGCCTATTATCTCAGGCTTATTATTAACTAGCTCTTACAACCTAAATGAACCCATTTCTATTATTCTATATTGTTACCTCACATCTTGCTTCTCTGGCAGCTGTTGGTATTTCTCAGATTCTGCCTTCTTTCTTCCTGTATTGTTTGGCTTTGCTGCCTACCTATATCCTGCTCTGTCATAGGCCAAATCAACTTTATTCATCAACCAATAAAAGCAACACATATTCATAGTGCACAGATAGTATCCCACATCAGCTTTTCTTCCCCCAGCCTGATCCCTACGTATCACAGCCATTTTGGCTTCACCTGTCTTTTGTCCTCTTGTCCTCTTGGCCCCAGAAGCCTCTCTTATTCAGTTATTCCTCTCTTGGTCTTGCACATCCTCTCATATCTACAACTGACCTTCTTTTCCATCACACCTAGGTTCAGTAATCTTTCTTTCTTTCTTTCTTTCTTTCTTTCTTTCTTTCTTTCTTTCTTTCTTTCCTTCTCTCTCTCTCTCTCTCTCTCTCTCTCTCTCTCTCTCTCTCTCCCTATTTCTTTCTTTCTTTCTTTTCCCCTTCCTTCTTTTATCTCTTCCTTCCTTCCTTCACTTCTTTCTTTCTCTCATTGTTTTATTTTTCTTGTGTGGAAATCCCGGACAAACAGTTGAGATGTCCATTAACATTTTAAAGCTGAGACTGGACACCAGATTCTCCCTGTAACCATCAGTCCCTAGAGGGTCCTACTGACTAGCATACTCTGGACTCTTCCCTATGCCTGTTTTCTCCCTTATCTCTATAATAAAAACCATCTCCATACTTTAGGTGTAGAAATGTTCTCCTCCTTTTATTTCATCTCTTATTCATTTTCCCAATTGTATCATTTATCTTTATATTTCAATCTTAAACCAGGAACACTATACACAATTCCAAGATATGCATTATTTTGGTTTTTGTTAAATTCAGGTACAATATCTTTGAGACTTCAAGAATATTAAGTACAAAAAAGGCATTTGTTAGATGTCCTTTAAGAGGACATTGCATTGATTTGTTTGCTTGCTTGTTTGTTTGTTTTGAGACAGGGTTTCTTTCTGTATCTCTTGATGTCCTGGAACTAGCTCTGTAGACCAGGCAGGACTTGAACTCACAAAGATTGAGAGGTATGCACCACCACTTCTTGCCTGACAATGATATTTTTGATGAGAAATGCATTAACAAAGCATAGTGAAGGGGTCACACCATGAATCTTCAGACAGAACGAAAGAGCAAAGTAGGAAAGAGAGTTCAAGCCTTAGAAATTCAAGTATTGCAAAGGAAGGAAGGGCTGAAGGCTACTGTGATATCAAGTAACTCTGCAAACAGGTGGTGCGTGTGAACTCAGAGAAGCATTACTCTAAAGGGAGCTAGGAAGATGTAGCTTTGTATTTGGTGAGGAAGACTTAAAACTTTCTTGCTCCGGGACAACATTTTTCTTTCTCAATCAATTCAAGTGTTGAATTTCCTGATAAAATGCAAGGTGGAAAGTATGTTCCTTTAAAAATTCTTAAGTACACCCCAACCAGCACATACAAAATATTGTATGTCTGACTTGTAGTAAGATATTTTGACCTTCAGTTTAAGTTTGTTTCATTTGATAGTGTGTACTTTCTCTGCTACATCTGCCTTCCCGGGTGATTATGTACTCCCTAGAACCTGTCAAGGCTGTACATGAAGATGATAAATGAGGACTAGGCATGGGAAAAGGAAGTTCTTCATTATGCTCTCAATATGTGATACCATATACACATATAAGCAAATGGCTTTTAGAGCAGTGAACCCATGAGAAGCTTATCATGATCAATTAGAAGATTCCATATTACTAACTTAAAGTATCTAACCTGTAATAGATATTACCTTTTTGTAATGCATTATTGAATTTTATTCTCGTGACTGAAAATAATATTAAGTTCTTTTATGGGTTTTTTCTGTTAATCTGGCTTTTCCATAAATTCTGAGTTCCCTGCAGTTTTCACTCTTCATACAAAACATCTGGGGAAAGCACTCTTGGGAGTTTGAAAGAACCCAATTGTTTGCTGTTAATTGGGTCAGCCTGTGCATGAGCCTTTACATTTGCTCTGATAGGAAAGTGGCAAATTAGCATATTCATGAAGACATCACACTCTCTTTGTTGTTGTTGGGGCAAAGGCATTCCAATTTTAGGTGTTTTTCATTTGAACAAAACTGTATTGTACATTGTGTGAAACCTGGCAAGTATAGTTATTGCCTGAGGGATGATTTGCTCAAAATGGAATGGCAGATGGTACATGCCGATGTATTATTATAACACAAAATATTCTGCATTATTTTCACCACCATCATCTCCATTACCATCATCATAGTATTAAACACATCTGGAGCGGTCTAATTCAAAACCATAGCTCATGGTGATTTCCCCCGAGAAGGTGGGGAGGAGGTGAATTCTCCTCTTCTGTATCTCCATTGACTTTATCTCACAAGCATCATTTCATATGTTCCTTCTTATCCCAAGCTCCCCTTTCTCTATTTCATTGGGTTAAGGATCACTTCCTACTGATTCCTCCAGGCTTGATCATAGCATGTTAAAGCAATAACTTCTTTGACAAATATAAACTTACTTTAAGGAAGAAAAAGTTGATGTCCAGAGTGAATGGTTAATGGAGATAAGATTGTGATACTAATTTGAAGGGGGAACGGGATTGGAAATTTTATATGTACGTATGTTCCATTTACTTAGGTACTCTTTTTATTGTGTGCAGATTTATAGTTTTGAAATGTAAATCAGAAAAAGAACAGGTGTTTAAACTTCCAATATTCATTATATTATATATTACCTTCCTTCCTTCCTTCCTTCCTTCCTTCCTTCCTTCCTTCCTTCCTTCCTTTCCTTCTTTCGTTCTCTTCTTATTGTTGTTGTTGTTGTTGTTGTTGTTTGAGAAGGGTTTCACTGTTTTCTCCAGGCTGTCCTAGAACTAAATTTGTAGACCAGAGATCTCTCAAACTCAGAGAGATCTGCCTGCCTCTGCTTCCAAAGTGCTGGGATTAAATTCATTGCCACCACATCAGGGCTACATTATTTTCTAACCAGTCAGATTTAGTATTTTTACAACAGATGAGCTTTTGAACTTCTTTTATATCTCCCAGAGCAGCAAATCCAGTAGTGAGACTAGTGATAGCAAATAAATGTATTCAAAATTGTTCTTTTTTAATTTTATTTTTACTATGTATTTATTTATTTATTCATTTATCATTTGGGTCTTTTTGAGGCTGAGTCTCTCTGTGTATTTTAGGTTGTCCTGGTACTCACTATGTAGACTAGGCTGGCCTCAAACTCATAGAGATCCACCTGCCTCTGCCTCACAGTGCTGGGATTAAAGGTGTACACCACAATGCCTTATCTGAAGTTCATTTTAATCAATGCCTAGAGGGTATATTAGGGAGGGGTTTAAAACTTTTGGAATGTGCCATTTTTGATATTTATCTATGTTATCTTAATGACGTGACATTGCATTATTTGTAACTATAACCAAATTACGGGATGAGGGCATGAATCATGCACTTATAACCATGTGAAAAATACTATCATGAATTAATGTCATGCAATAACTTTTTGGGGGGGCATGTTCAAGACAGGAAGGCAGCTTTGAAACCTGTCCTGGAACTCCCTCTGTAGATCAATCAGGCTGGACTCAAAGTCCGAGAAATGGGCCAACCTCTGCCTCCCATGTGCTGGGACCACTACTGCCTGGCATAATAACTCTTAAAATACAAAAATTTAATTTGGGTGAAGTAAAATGCAAATATTTTAAACAATAAAACTAATATGTGAAGAAATAAATATTAGTTTTATTAGAAACATTAGAAATAATAAAATGTGGAGAAATGGATAAAATCCTGATCACCCCAATACTAAACCTATTTTAGAGAAACTTATGTTTATTAATAATCAAAGTTGGCATTCATTAATTTCAACTTACATTAAGGCCTCTTTCCTACAAATCCACTATGGTAATAGAAGGAATGGGTCATTGGAATGTTTAATGCCTATGTAGGTGCCAGACGGATGCCAGCTGGTCTTAATTTGGCATTTCTGAAGAAAAGAAGAAACATAAGGAAACATCAGTAACTGCTCCTTTGATTTAGAGCTACATTGAAAGAAACTACTGTCCTACTGTCGATTCCACAGCGAGGAGCAGTTAGCAGTTTGAAAACATAGTCCTAGAGAAGGGAGGTGGCTCTTGGAAAAACGCGTGCTGTGTAAGCCCTGGACCTCAGTTCAAACCAAGATCTTATGTAAAATGGTAGGTGTTTTGGCACATGCTGATGATCTCAGTGCTGAGGAGTGGCAAGGATGCTGGGGACTCGCTCATCAATCCAGTTTGACTGACTTGTGAGATCCAGGCAAACCAGAGAATTTATCTCAAAAGAGATGGGCAATGTTTGCAAAGGCAATACGGGTAGTTATTCTCCACTCTCTACAGACACATACAAAAAAACACTCACTTCCAGTCACACACACACACACAATGATTGAATATCAAAATACAATAATATTCACTCTGTAGTGATTGAGAAAAATGAATATATGTTGCACTTTTAAGTAGCTGCTGATGTTTTATTTAAAAAACTAATATGGAACATATTTTTCTTCAAATAGTAGATAGAGGGTTGACAATATTTTTTGTCATAGTATTTTGTAGATAGTAAGGTTGAATTTCACTGTCTCCCAGGGAGTTATTTCTGATGCAACTCAAAGACAATTGCATAGCACAACACCTGGAGCTCCCTTTGATACAGAGGCAACCTGGCATATCTACACTTTCATAACCCAAATTATACCCTGTGTACATGTACAAGGCAGGGGGGTTACTGTGGTTGCAGGTCACTCTATTCTTGCATTAGATGACAAAATATAAATAAATACCTCATGTGGACCCAGGAAAAAGATAATAAGCACAAACAATTATATATCTAGCTAAATATGCTTGTGAGATTGGGCAAATATTTATTAACAGGAGAGAAGAGTCAGTTTTATACAGCACAGGAGTCCTTAAGTGGAAGTAAAGACTTAAAGAACCAGCTCAAGTTGTTGTTACAGCCTCAATTGGACAAAGAATAGTAAGTCATGCAAAAGCAGCTAAATTATGAGCAAAGGCTCCCAAGATAAGAATTACATGGACAGAAGTTTTTCAACCTTGACCTACCCATCAAAAGACTCTTCTCCTCACGCAAGGAAGACCTTTCATAGGAAAGTTTTATCTCCTGCTTTCAGGCAGGAGAAAAAAAAAAAAGATGAGCAGGTCTTTCTTGCATCTGCTGCTTTCTGGTGTGCTTTTTAACCCCTAGTCACCCTCGCGCCATATTGTCCTATTTCAGGGCATTGTATTCTACCACTCTGCGTGAGTCCTTATTTCAAAGTAACTAACACATGTGACTGACGGTGGGAAGAAAGGAAAATTGGGCTGTGGAGTAGAAATTCTGCAATTTCTTCTTGATGTAACAATTGCAGAGCTAGAATTAATGCACTTTAACTTTCAATTTCATCCATCCCATTTTTATACTGGAGTGATAATGGAAGGACAAGTTGGAGACCCTTTGGAAGTCTGCAAGTCCCTGAGGGCCCCTTGCAGGCTATGAGATGAGGCAACTGTGCCATACATCATACTTTGGCAGCCGATTGGTCATGCCAGTGACTGGCTGCCAAGGCTAATGCAGAATGACACACAAATAAGATCCCAGGATCCAATTGGCCTTGCTTTTCTCATTTCCAGAAGACTGCGCTCTCCCCAATTCAAAAGTTTTTCAATTTATAAATTCTGCTCCTGAAGCAGAGTGAATCAAAGCACTTGTGGCATTTGAGTCTCTCTTCCCTGGAAATGATTTATTGGGTGTGAGTTTTCATTGTGCTTCTATTGGCGGGAATAGGCTGCTGCGCAAACATTTCCGCTGTGTGAAAAAGCGCTCCAAGCAGCACAAGCACGTGCCAAGGAGTTCTAATGTTGCTTGAAAATTATGACTGCTCCATTAAGGATCCCTGAATTTTTGAATATTCAATGTAACCACGTGATTAATTTGTACTTCCTCAATTCTAGATGACTGCTTTCCAAATGCTCTTTAATTTCAACACATTTAAAAAATAATTAAAATGCAATTTACCGGTTTTTAAGAGTGTTTGCAATGGATGTTCATAAACGTTTCAGGTAAGGCTCATTTCTGAGGTTTTTTTTTTTTTGTCTTTTTTTCTTTCCAAATAGTGTCTTCCTCCCCTCCAATCCCTTTAATTCAACATTTAACAGGTACAGCAATTCTCATAAATAAACATGTGAACTGATTGAAAAAAGTGATTAAATGGCATTCAGAAGTTAGTTTTCTAGGCCTTGTTTCCTAGACAGTCTCTTAAACATTTCATTTAAGAAGAAAGGAGCAACTCTGAACCAGAGTTATGTCAAAGGTCAGCTCTCTGAGAGGGGTGTCCACTGTGGTGGGGTGGGGAATGAAGAATAGACTTGAGCTCCAGTGTGCAGATTCATTTGTCTGTGGAAAAGCCCTTTCCATCTGGTTAGGTGCAGATGAATGAATGAAGAATCACGGTGTTCTTACTTAATGGGCTTAATCACCTTGAAAAATTGAGGTAGTTATTCTGCCTACCAGGCATGAAAGGAACTAAGTGATATTTGCCAAGTTGCTTCCACACCTTAATAATCAAGTTGTATGTGTTGCCACGGTACTGGCATGGCTTCAAATTTGCTTTCTCTCAGCATTGTAGCTAATGTTTGAGGAAGGAAAATGAAATGAGCTGGGGATGGGTCCAGTCTTTCTAAAATATTTTCTTATGTCTCCCAGAGTCTGGCGGGGAGAGAATACAGCCACGTGTCACCTTACCTGGGCTCTAATTCAATTGGGGAAACTTTTAGCATGAGGTAAATCTTCTCAGGATAGAATGTTTTCAGTATAGTGGGAGGAGCACAATGTCAGCCCCAAGGAAACCACAGCGGCTGCTGATGAGAGGCAGGTACTTGCCCCTCAGAGACATAACCACATTGTTTCCCTCTAATGCTTATGCTCTTCCTATGAATTAAACACAACTGAATCACTGCTCGAACCTTAGAAAAGAAGTGTGCGAAATTTAGCTTTTCCGGGTTTGGAAGAAATGAAACTGTGTAGGATGTAGACGCAGCATCATCTCTGGAAGCAGCTCAGTTGCTGCCAAAGACTGGAATCGTCAACAGTGGCATGTGTTCCTTCCTTGTCATTTCTAAAACCATCTGTTAAAGCTTAAATGTACTTCCTCCTCTCCTCATGATGATAGTAAAGTATCCCACAGTCATCTGGACATGCTCCCTCTCATCCCTCCAGGCTCCCACTCTCTGGACAAGAAGGACTTCACTCAAATGGATTCTTTTCATACTATCCATGTTTCCTAATTACTTTTTTCTAAGGTCATTTTTTTGGGGGGGCGTTCTACTTTTTTTTTCTCTTATTAAAGGGATTGTAAAAAACAGATTTGAGGATGTTTATCTTGATCATAAGAAAAAAATTGGGCTGGAAAGATGGTTCAATCTATAAAGGTACTTGCCACCAAACCTGGCAACTTGAATTCAATCCCTGGTACTACCATCGTCGAAGGAGAAAGCCAACTCTTGAAAGTTGTCCTTTGACCTCTATATACATGTCACGGCATATGAGTGCACAAGTACATGATAAATAAATATAATAAAGCTATTTTAATAAAAACTTAAAAGAAAGTTATCCATA
The DNA here is from genome assembly GCF_950005125.1 of Chionomys nivalis. Lineage (NCBI taxonomy): Eukaryota > Metazoa > Chordata > Mammalia > Rodentia > Cricetidae > Chionomys > Chionomys nivalis. The sequence continues at coordinate 31,671,512 of NC_080101.1, forward strand.
GCTAAACAATAATTGTATTTTTCTAAATTTTCAATTATAGTCCGAGAGACTTATACATAGAAAAATATGAAAGTTGAAATGTTTTCAACATAGATATAGGAAACACAGTGGATTTTAGATACTGCGGTAAGCATACATTATTTAAAGAATATTCATTTTCAACTAGATGCCATGCTACATTTCTTTAATTTCAGCACATAGGCAGAGGCAGGCAGATCTCCATGAGTTCAAGGTCTGTCTGGTCTACATAGTTAGTTTCAGACTATCTAGGACTACATAGTGATGCTCTGTCTCTAACAACTAAATATTAAAATAATAAAGTAACACTCATTTGCATCTATAATTTCAGACTGTAACCATTTAGCCTACAGTTATCCTGTAACAATTTTTGCATAAATATAAATTATGTTGATGGATGGATGGATGATAAAGCTAGAATCATCTGCTTCTGCATAATTTTACATGCTTATACTTACAACAAATGAAGTTTACATGTGGAGATAAAAGTGTGTCTATGTTTCTTGCATATGTGTGACTATGTGTGTAAGTATCTGTGTATGTGTGTATGTGTCTGTGTTTCTTGTTTGTGTATGTGTGTATGTGTCTGTGTGTGTATGTGTCTGTGTCTGTATGTATGTGTCTGTGTGTATGTGTCTGTGCTACTGGACGTCTTTCAGTAAATCTGTTAAGGAAAAAAACCTCTCATTTTCTTCAGAGGTATTTAGCTCTGTTACATTTTAAACCAGAATTGCTAATTGTACACTTTAAAGTATAGGGTTGTGAGCTGCCTACAAACATCTATTATTGTGCAGGCTAAGCAACTGACACCACATAAATACCATTTGTAATTAAATAATCCTTATAGTAATTATAATTGAATTATGCTTTTTGTGAGCATATTTACTTTGTTAAATTATTAACACAACCAAAATCTGAGCTTCATCTGTGTGTCTACCAGAACTACCATTAAAAAATGCCACAGACCTAATGGCCTAAACTCTACACAGTATTTCTCCATGTGTGGAGCCTAGAAATCTAAGATCAAGCAATGCTGAGGATTTGTTTCTGTTAAGTCTTGTCTTCTGCCTCATCGAAGTCTCATTTCCATTTCATTGGAAAGGATAGCAATAGTGTAGGGTTAAGAATATTTTTATTAGCCGGGCGGTGGTGGCGCACGCCTTTAATCCCAGCACTTGGGAGGCAGAGGCAGGCGGATCTCTGTGAGTTTGAGACCAGCCTGGTCTACAAGAGCTAGTTCCAGGACAGGCTCCAAAACCACAGAGAAACCCTGTCTCAGAAAAAAAAAAAAAGAATATTTTTATTTATTGACCTTACTTAATCATTTGTTAGGTCTTTGTGGGCTCCATCTCTAAATACAGCACATTAGAGAATTCACAGTACACACTCCATAGTCAATACACGAACATGGTTTTCTCTTAATCACCTTCATCAGTTAAAAGTGCTATAAATCACTGACTTGAGGGATATGCAAACAAAAATATATACCAGATAAAAAAGAACATTCTTTCAAAAATAGTACAAAGATAATGTAGTTCAAAATATTATAAACTGTAAAGATGGGTAGAATGATTAAATTTCTTTCTCTTAGATGTTTTATCCAGAGACAATATCAAACTTCATTTCCAGAGATTTTAACCCACTGGAGCAGCCAGAGAGGACATTTGGACACACCCTGACTTTGAGATTAGTTTCTAATATAGAATCTTTCTTGTAAAGGAGAAAGCAAGACCCTAAGTAAAAGTACAAGGTCCAGAGGAATTGAGTTCCAGCATGAAGGAAACGCAAACATTGTATCATAGAGCCTCTGTTAGACTCTTTGCATACTGCTTGGTGCAAGCATATTGTATCTCTGAGAAGTCCCTTCCTTGCTACAAATGATGACCTACTATGATTAAATAAAAGCTAATCCATAGAACATGTTTTAATCAACAGAAGTTGTGAGCATCCTTGTTTTCTAGCCTCATAATGTCTTAAATCCACACAACATATTTTCTATGTGAAGTATATGCAGAAAGATGCAAGATAACACAGATACAGTTTCTGCTATCATCCTCCTCATGATGGTTTGAAAGAAAATGGTCCCCAAAGGGAGTGGCACTATTAGGAGGTGTGGCTTTTGTTAGAGAAAGTGTGCCACAGTGGGAGCAGACTTTGGGGTCTCTTGCTCAAGTTTCCCACAGTATGACTGTCAGTCCATGAGTCAAATTGTAGGAATCTCAGTACTCCAGCCCCGTGTCTGCCTGCATGCCGCCATGCTCCCCACCATGATGATAATGAACTGAACCTCTGACAGTGTAAACATGCCCTCTCAATTAAATGCTTTCATTTATAAGAGTGCTGTAGTAACGGTGTCTCTTCACAGCAATAAACACCTAACTAAGACAGGTCCAAAACAAAAATAATAAATAAAAAGAATAACCAACTTTCTGCTGATATCCTCTAAAATCCAACACAAAATTTAGGGGTTAACCTAAAACAATCTCCAGATCTTAGGTAGACAGAACTGTATGTAAGAAGAAAGGAGAACCATACCACATATGAGCTGTTTTTCTCTTTTCTTTTTTTCTTTTTCTGTATAAAGGAAAGAGAAAATCAAGATAAATAAATAAGGGTAGTGTCAATTGATTGAAAGACCTTCCTTCTGGTACATAGTGTGCACCTTTTCCAGTGTTCTTTCAAGTCATCTGAGAAATTGCCTGGCTTTTTAATCCCTACAGAATAGCATATACTAACAAGTACTTACTTCCTTTTCTGCTATCAAGAGTGAGAATTAAGACTGTTATATGCTGGCATACCAACAGCCATAATTATATTCTTGGAACTGCAGCCTATGGACAAAACAAGAAGCCAAAAAAACAGGATGGGAAGAAAGACAATGAGATTTATGTCAATATTGAGTCATAAGTTAGTGTTGTAAGAAAGCCAAGTCTACATTTCTGAATTCTGAATCTCAAATTACCCCACATATACTCAACCCACTCACTAAGGAAATACTGATCTGAATACCTGTTATTATTCTTTCCAGATATGACAAAATATATTATTCACAAGGCTGTCTTTACAGTGAACTCATCACTGTCATCTTAGCTCTAAGCAACAGAATGTTATAGTTCACTGAAATTCTTTAGCAAGCACTAAGACTCATTTGTGCTGTTCCTGCAATAAGTTGATCCTGATTATACCCACAGTAGAAGCTTGTTATAAACAGTTTAAATGAATAATTTTCTTGTCTTGTAATAATGACAGATTTTTGGGTGACCTCCGTCTTGTTACAGCTGTTATTAATACTGAAACATACATTCTCTCAGAAACTTTCCATATACCAACACACATCTGTTTTAATGCTTGTATGGTTTAATCAAACTTGATTCAACCACATATGCGGTTTTAAATGTTTTTTTTTTTCATTTCTTTACTATTATATTGTGTTTACCCATTGCCTTACTGTAATTTGTTAGGTTCATGTTTGTAAATCTGTCAAATATCTAAAGTATGATTCTCAGTTGAATGTGTAACCAGTAACTTAAGAATGAGGGCTGCTGAGAAGTCAAGAACAATGGCACTGGGTTTTGATCCTACTGCACATACTGGCTTTGTGGGAGCCTAGTCTGTTGGATGCTCACCTTACTAGACCTGGAAGGAGGTGAGAGATCCTTGGACTTCCCACAAGGCAGGGAATCCTGACTACTCTTCGGGCTGCTAAGGGAGGGGGAGGTGATTGGGGGAGAGGGAGGGAAATGGGAGGCGGTGGCGGGGAGGAGGCAGAAATCATAAATAAATAAATAAATAAATAAATAAATAAATAAATAAATAAATAAATAAAAGACCTAGTCAGTATGAATCCTTTGAGGACAGATTTTCTTATATCAGACAGAAGAATATACACTGTTCTCCTGAGAGATATAATCAGATATAGACTCTTCCAAGGAAAATAGACCTTTTTTTAAGGTTGTTCATGTATTTGGTGTACAAAGCAATGTGTTTTGTAATAACATCTTTATTCAAGGGTATCATGTAGTTTGGCCATATTCATGCTCCATCTCTCCTGTTCCTCTCTTCTTCTGTTACTTCCCTCCTTTTCCCAAAGACAATAGACTCTCCTTGATTATCATCTTCTGTGTATGTGTGTGAGTGCATATGTGTATCTGCGTGTATGTATCTCTCTCTGTGTGCCTCTATTTATGGATGTCTGTACACATCCAAGGTTCTACCCATTAAGAAAAAATATGTCATATTTTTCTTACTAGTTCTGCCTTATTTTCACTTGATATGCTCATTGCCAACCCTACATAGTATGGTGATTCCCCTTGCCTCAACTCACTCTGGTGCTCACTGTGTGCTGTTTTTCATCACAGTGTTTCTGTTAGTAATTAAGAAGTAGAGCCTCCAAGCTATGACTTACCTAATGTAAATACATCAGTAAAACATGCATCAGGAAGTTTAATGTAGACTGTTTTCTTAAATGTACACTTATACACAGTTCCTTGAAATGGAATAAACTGTTAAGGTCAAATAAAACTATGCCCGAAAATTCAAGCAACTTGAAGTATGTTTGTTGATATTTTCATTGTTATTATTAATGAGAGGATTGATACATCCTTCTGAAAACAGTAAAACTACTGAAGTCTACCTGCTGACAATCAGGAGGGGAAAGATGTGAACATCCTTGAATAGGAATAACTTATTCTCAGGTAGAAGGTAAGAGGAAGGCTACTTAGTTCATGCCATCAATAAATTCGAGTGCCTTAATTTCCAAGCAATAACTCCCCCTCCAGCCTCCAAAATAGCCCTATTTTCTATTTCTGAGGACAATAATCGGAAAATAGGTGTATATATGATACTATTACTGAGTGATAAGTAGTCTAAAAGTTAATGAAAAAGGAATAAATTTGATTTGAAAATAAATAATCTAAAAATTTAGGTTATTCCTTTTATCTAATATTATATTTTGGATACATATTTGCAAATGCAGACTATGTACTAGTTACTAAAAGTAGAATTGTTAGCCCTAGGGTCAAAAAAAGGAACATGAATGCAATATTTATATTCTAAAACCCTAAGGGAACAGAAGCCCTCTATTCTTAGTGGGTATTTGTTTATTATTGTTTCTAATTATCACTTGACCCATTTCTGGCAAATGATACAGACTAAGTACTTATAATAACTGGCTCATAAAAATAAGATTTTGCAATTCAAAGTATAATGGATCACAAATTAAGACCATAACTGAATCAACTTTTATTTTATCTTATCAAAACAGAAAATGTTGTAATAATACCTAGTAAAGTTGCTTTCTTTCTTCACCCAGTTTATCCGAATCTTTGGATGTTGTCAATAAAGTACAGCGAAGGGATTAGACGAGTACAGCCAAGGAACATTTAATTTATATTTATTATTTTTGCCTTTGGCCCTACTCAAGTTGATTTCTGCGAGTTCAATATTTTCTTTGTTTCTTGAGAGCGAAACAATACATTTAGTTTCCCCCCTTTATTTTATGCTTACTAGAGTGAAGTTTTAATAATGTTCCCTAAACATCAGACAATATTAGTGTCCAAGTCATTATAGTTGTTTAATTGTGTTTAGCCAGTATGTCTTGGGGACCAATGTATCTCCTTCGGTTACTCCTTCCATCACAAGACTAAGTTTACTTTTTCATTCAAGGCCCTCTCCTGGATTGGCTCATGCTGAGAAAAACAGTTGATTTCTACCTTTCTCTAACACAAATCCTTAACTATACCTATTTCAGTCTCCCTATTGCCATATCCTGCTCTTGACTATTTCCTTACTTTTTATGGCCCACTAGATCCTCTTTTCAAGCGACAGTTTCTGGTTCATCATCTTTGTGAAGCCTGTATACTCAAAGTAGACATTGTTTCACTACAGAATATGTTGTATCTCCTGATGGTCCCATCTCTCACTCCAACTTCCCAGCTAACTTATACACAGATCAAGAGTTTTGGATTTTTTGATAATGACTGCTTTGCTAGTAGGCACATATTAGACCTTTGAAAATTATTTAATTTTGTCCATTTTCATGATGGAAGTTAGTCAAAATTTTAGGTTAAATGTCATGACAAACATCTAGCTGCAAAAGACTTGTGAGACAGGACGTGGACAAAATATACTTCAAATTGCTGCATTAAGGCTCTGCAGAGACAGACACAGAAGGCTGGGGCTTGTTTCTGTCCTCTGGTTTTGCAAGCCCGTGGGTACTTCAATGTGCCTTATCATCAGGCCTGAGAAGCAAATGGCTTCTCTGTGTTGCTTTTTCTTGCTTCTTTTACTGTGATTTTGAATATAGTGTGACTACATCTACCTGAAAAGTTATGACACTCAACAGGTATCTATCATAGTGTCTGAAATGTGAAACAACACCAAATATATGGGCAAATATAGAGAAATAATGGAGGAAAAACATTCACAAGACTGTTTATACATAACATTTTCTTTAGTTTTTGAAGTTGAGACACTAAGAAAGCTGTTTCCTAAATAGCTATTTTGAGATAGAATGCAAAATGACAATACATTTGCAGTCTAGATACCATGTTCAGTTGACCTTGGCTGGCACTTTTTGTGTTGTAGGTGAACCTGTTCTGTATGTTCCCTTGTAGAACTGGGAACAGGAACAAAAGAAATCCTCCTGAGCACACTGCTGCTGAATGCTGTTCACACTCAGGTGCTCTTTCTAGCTCACTTTCCATGATGGCTTTCTGATCAGTTTTTCTCTTTTCTACTTTAACTTCCCCTGTGTGCTTTCCCTTGGTACTCATACTGTCACCGTAAGTCTCCTTGATTTCACCACCAGCCTGGACCCAAAGATCACATCTTGAAGGTTTCCTAGTAGAAGATCACCAATGACTGTTTCTGTTTACTTCTTGAGTAATATCAAATGGTGCCTGAATTCAATGCATAATGTTGTTCAAAATTCCACTTCTTATATAACCCATAATTGATTTATAATTAATATATGATTGTGTTTTTACTATGTAAAAGTAGGATATATTAGTCTATAACATGTAGCATTTAAATCTTCCTCTCTTTATCAAAACCCTAAACTTTTGTTGTTGCTGTTTTTCTTTTTTCAGTGGTAGAAATCAAATCCAGTGTCTTGAGCATGCTAGGCAAGCTTTACTACTGATCCACATTCCCCAATTCTTGATTTCATGCCATTATGGCTCTCAAGTTGGCTTTAAGTTCACTATATGGCTGACACTTTCCTACCTTCATCCCCGGCCCCTTATAGAGCAAAGATGTACACAACAACCCCTCCTGGACAAGGTGATTTTAAGACATTACTTACAGAAGATATTTTCTGTAACTTCTACTCTCCAAAAAATGGCAGTCAAATGCTATTAATATGCCTTTGACTATGTAGGCATGTACTGTATTGCATTTTATTTTGTTCTTATCTGAAGGGGGATTATGGTATCTGGACATCATGTCGGACACCTGACAGAGTGGAACTGATAGAATCATCCACTTACTTAGAAGCCATGTACTCAGTGGTATATTGATTATATAGATTTCATGACTGCTTTTATCAAGGACAACAATCTATCTTAAAAATAGGTATTTGATGTAATTCTTCTAATTTTGGTGTTAATTTAATATATTTTTATAATGCAAATAAGACCTATGTGCCAAGTATTTTCTTCATTCTGGAGACAGAAAATTTATATTCATAGCTGCCTAGATGGATCCAAAAATAATATATGATGGACCCCAAAAAAGACATAAAGTACTTCTTTCCATATTGCTTAACAATAGCTTCTTGTTTGAATTATATTTGTAAAATTCACACTGTAACATGCAAATCCATTTTTTCATTACCGATTCAGAGCAAAGAAAGCCAACAGGGTAGCAAACACTAACATTTTGCCTCTAAGTGCTCAAGGACATAAAATAAATGAGCCATGGCTATTGATTGTCTTTGGCCTACATTATCTGAACAGGAACTATTAAGGAAGCTTTTCCATCTTCCTTTCATGCCTCATTTTCTCATACTATCTAATGAAGAGCTTCGCTTAAACTATAATGTTCTACTCTCCCGAAAGTACATTTTTATGGCACTAAAAAGCAATACTTGCGTATCAAGGATGGTTTTCACTGCTGTGTTTATTGGCTTGTCCCACTGTATGAAATTATAAGCCATTTCTAGAAAGCTGTGTGCTATTATCAGCTCTTTTAATTAATTTCTGACTTTAAAGTTTATTTTGTCAACCAAGCATAGTGAATAACAAATAACACCACACTGTTTACCAATATTTGCTCTGAGGGCTCAAGTGACAAATACGTATAAAACATATTTTTACTTTGAGACATACTTTATTTAGGTTCCTTCCCTGAAAGTTGATTGGAGAATCTGATATATCTATCATCAATATCAATACTGGAAAGACTCATATCAAGTTATTACTTGTTGAAACCAGAAAAAAGATACTGGGAGTGCTTGGCAAGAGAACAACAAAAAGGAGAAGCAGAAAATCTGATGGGTAAAGGGTGGTGAACAGCACTGTCGTGAGGCTGGGCAGGCAGAGAATGGAAGCCAATGAACATGGCAACCTCATGCATACCTGAGAGGTCATTGGAATTGGGAAGGGGTGCAATAGGAGAGACTGTCTCTCCTGTCTCCCTCCTCCTGCCCTTTTTCCTTTCCTGGGTACTCTCTTTCCCTCCTGTCCATTCTCTCTCTGCTTTCCCTTGTCATTCCCTCCCATCCCCTCCTCCTCCTCTTCTTCCTCATCACCTGTCCCCCCACCCCTGTTCTCCCCTCCCCTCCCCTCCCCTCCCCTCCCCTCCTCTCCCCTCCCCTCCTGCCTTTCCTCTTTATTTTGAGACCTGGAAACTAAAACTTGGAATTGGTTTCAGCTCATTTTCCCTATTATGCTGTCACTTCCACCACTTCTGACTATTTTCCCCCCTCTCTCTTTTTCCTTCCTTCTCCTCCTTTCCTTTCCTTTTTTTCCTTTTCCACAATTCTCTTTAATGCTTCCTTCTTTCCCTCCTTTTTTTCTCTTTAAATTTTAGCATTTTAATTTGGGGAATTGTCTTACATTTTATGCCACCACATTGACTTTCAAAATTGATAATTTATTTTATATTTATTGACAATGTTATTTTATTTTGTGAATTTTCATACACTAGCATATACAAATGTTATATATCAAAAGTCAGTGAGTTTGTTATGATTTTCTAATAGCAACAAGTGGACAGCAACTAAAGATATAAGTTACCAGCACAAGGCATTGTCGCTGAAGCATAAATAAATGTGCCAATTATCAACAGGTAGGATTATTGCCTACTTATAGTTGTGTGGACATATGGGAGAGTGAGTTACAGAAGTTGCCTGTTTCAAACTGGATTTTTCCTTTGTATTTCTTTCTTTCCTGAAATTGAGTATCTTGCTTTTAAAGGGGTGATTTAATGAATCATTAAATCATTGCAATGGTCACATGATTTTAGAAATCTTTCGCTATATAAGTTTAGATTCCTCCTTTTTTTCTCTTCACTTGATATGCTTCATTTCATCCCTCCTTCTGCATACTTTTGTGGGATTGGTGGAATGTTCTTTGTTCTGTTAATTTGATGTACCAATTCACCATTTCTTTACGCTGTTACACTCCAATGATAGCAGTCTTATAGAGTTCATCTATATTTTGTCATTTTCTCATTGACAGGGTCTCACTGTGTGATGCTGGCTGAACCAAAACTCACTACATAGAACATTCTGTCTTCAGGTTCTCTAAGATCTATTAATCCCTGCCTCTCTAGTCCAGGGATTTTAGTCACTCTGGTGCAACCACTCCTCCTTGACATATGCTTTTGATTTTTTTCAATGTATTTATTATTCTTTCATAAAATACATCCTAAACAGTTTCCTCTCCCTCCTTCCCTTCCTGTTCTCTGTAAACAGAGATGGCACATTTGTTTCCCATGGCCCTGGACCTGAATAATCATACAAAAACTATATTAATTCTACGCCTGTTTGACCAATAGCTTAGGCATATTTCTATCTAGCTCTTACATTTTAAATTAACACACTTCTATTAATCTGTGTATCACCAATAGGCTGTGGCCTACCGGAAAGGTACCAGCATTTTCTCCTTCTGCACCTATATGGCATTTGCCAGATTCCACCATCTTTCTTTCTTTATCTCTGCTTGGATTTCCTGCCTGGCTTTACTCTACTAAGCCATTGGGGCCAAAACAGCTTTATTCATCAAACAATGAAAGCAACACATATACAGAAGGACATCCCACATCAGTTCTCTCATACCTCCTTTCTCCCTCAGCTCTACTCCTTTTCTGTTTCTCATCAGAAAAGAGCAGGTCTGCCAAAGACACCAACCTAACATGGCATAATAGGATGCAATAAGACAAGGCAGAAACCTTTATATCAAGGTTGGGTGAGGCAACCCTGTAGGAAGAAGAGGGTCCCAAGAGCAGGCAAAGGAGTCAAAGACATCCCCCACTCCCACAGTTAGGAGTCCCACAGAACAGCAAGCTATACAACCATAACTATATACAAAAGACCTGGCACAGAGCCATTCTGCCAACACTTGCAATTACATAGAATCAGTACCCATATCCAAACAAATGAAAACATCATGCTTTATCTTTCACTTACCCTGTTTATTCCTCAATTAGGATGCATTGTTTCTTACTAAAAGTAATTTGTATATGATGTTTAATATATATTTCTAAATAAAGCATAATTATAACAAATTTGCTTAGCAGTGTATCATGGGTTTTGTGTATTTACCTATATTATTTTTTCATTTTGCTAGACTGAATTTTTTAACAATTTTCTGCTCAGAAAGAACATTCAGTTCTCGGGTAAAATGTCATAAAATACCTTTGTACATTTATTTTTTGGGTTTAGAGTTTTTGAAGACATTACACTTTTATCTTCAGTCTTCCCTGGCAACTGCTAAAATATCTCAAGCTAATCCAATTTTTATTCCTTTGAATTCAGCTTTTTCTTTCTTATAGCTCTGTATAATTTGATTTCTGAAATATGGCCACATTTTCAATTTCTTATTCTTTCTGCTCTGTACTAAGAAGTCTTTATATTTGCTGCCATCTTATGATTCTGATTTTGTATTTTTTCTTTTTATTTGAAAATCATCTCCTTCATCACTTCTACTATACTAGACGTTATATTAGGTGGAAGTTGGAGCAATGAAGCTTTAATTCTTTTATCAAAGCTGTTCTATTATCTGTCTTTCCTTCCTTTCTTCATTTGTCCCTTTGTTTCTTAATTTCTTCATTCTTTTTTTTCATCTCAGAATAATTTATTAAAGGAAAAATATAAAATAGTCTTGCCTGTGATTGTTTATGTTCTGAGGAAATTTCTTTGTTTTAAGCTAACCACTTCAGCCATATAGGCATGTGTGTACATCTATATGAAATCTTAATAATATATCAATATTTACAATAAATATAGCCACATGAATATAACACCACATGATTTTGTGATTCTAGGGTTTGAGCAGGTTTGGATACATATTTTCTGGTTAAATGATAGGCAGTTATATATTAAACTAATGCTATTATTATTACTCTACTCTGAAATATTTAGGAAATTCTTGCAAAGATGGATTGGCTTTGGTACTATATTAACTAAAACTTCTGCTAACTTACTGACTTATTTTTCAGATGGTTGATATCATCATCAGATGCCAAAATATCTATCTTCATTTGCTCCTTTACCACATTTGTTTTTAACATTTTGGTTGTAAGCATTGCCCTTCAGACTGAGTCTTCTTTCCAGTATTGTACCACAGTTTCTTTTTCTTTTTTTTTTTTTTTTTTTTTTTTTGGTTTTTCGAGACAGGGTTTCTCTGTGGCTTTGGAGCCTGTCCTGGAACTAGCTCTTGTAGACCAGGCTGGTCTCGAACTCACAGAGATTCACCTGCCTCTGCCTCCCAAGTGCTGGGATTAAAGGCATGCGCCACCACCGCCCGGCCTGCACCACAGTTTCTTAAACTGTAGGTCATGACCTGGTATCCAGTCACATAGTTGATTGTGGGGCTGACAAAAAGGCACTAATGAAAGCAACGGTTTATATTAATTGCCAACTGGACAGAATATAGAACTAATTGGAGACAAATCTCTGGGCATGTCTCTAAATGGCTTATTAGATTAAGTTAAAATGGAATTTTCCTGTAAGTGTCGGTGGTATCATCTGTGGAACCTCTTAAGCACATTGGTAAAAGTGTAAAGTGGTCTAACCACTGTAGAAATCTCTAAAGATTTCTCAAAAATCTTAAAGTTCATCTACCACAAGACTCAAGTATTTGACTCCCAGTCATACACCTAAAGGACTGTATATCTTTCTACAGAAGTTTTTGTTCATCCATGTATTGCTGTTCTCTTCACAATAGCTAAGAAATGGAATCAGCATAGATGTCCATCAGTGAGAGAATGGATAATGAAAAATTGTTAAATATATACATAACAATTTATTAATCTGTAAAAATGTGAAATTATGCTAATTTTTATGTATGTGTATTGAGGTGAGAATGTACGTATGTGCACAGAGGCCGGGAAACTGTGAGTGTGTCTTGAGAGGGAAGAAAATAGGCTTTAAGAGACAATGGATGATGGAAAATATGTAAAATGAAAGTGGAAGAAATGAAACAGAGGGTGGTACCATTAATTTGACTGAAGAGCAGGAAGATGCAGAACAGAAAGAAGAAGGGTAAGGTCCAGTGAAAACTAAGGTTATATATATATATATATATATATATATATATATATATATATATATATATATGATAGATAAATGATAGATAGATAAATAGATAGATGATAGATAGATAGATAGATAGATAGATAGATAGATAGATAGATAGATAGATAGATAGATAGATAGATGTGTGTGTGTAATATGTGCGATGTGTATGTGTGTGTATGAAACTTGGTAATGAGTTAGAGAATTTGAAAATGTTTATCCAGAAATATTCTTTGTGGTTGGAGGAAGTTGTAAGTTGTTTCCAGAAACCATAGGTTATTAAAGAATACTCACAACTCAGAGTGGGCTATCTTGCTACAAACAGGGAAGTCACTGAGATTCCCATAACCATAAATGCACTTCTCAAGTTTGTTGAAAACCCAGGGAAACCAGATAGTAAGACCCTAATGCTGGAAACAGCATGTTTTCCACAATCGTAGAAAAACCCAGCTGATACTGGGAGAGAATCTTTCTCTTTGCTGACTAACTCTTAGCGCTTGGCATTCCCAATTACAGTGGAAAGATTGTCTTCAACAGCCTTAATCAGTTGTGGACCATTAAAACGATACTATCAATCCATCAGGCAAGAAGTGGCCATGAAGGCAGTAGCAACAATCTTCCTGAGCAAATTTGAGATCTGCTTCACAAAAGGGAGACTGTTTAGTATTCTAAACCCAAGTAAAAGTTCATGGCTAGGGAGGTTATAGGCCCTAGTCAGGAAGTTATTAATACAGTTGCCTAAATGTACAGTCTGTGCTCAGCTCATCTTACTACTATCTAAATAATAGTGTTTATATTCACAAATTAGTGTCACCATTGGCAGAGAAGCTCCTTTTTGTTGCAGTGTTGTGTGCAGACACCTTTAACTAGAGTAACTGGTAATATTGTTGGATGCTCAAATATTGATTGGATTTCTATATCCCTTCTTCCAAGGCCCAAGGCATATCACAGATGACAGTATTAATAGTACATAATTGTGAAATGAGATAGAGAAAACTGTCTTTGGAACATTGCTTTGCACTTTTAATCCCACAGCAGTGGAGATTACATACACCGTACTTACCCTATATATAGCTCTATCAATATCTTTTAATGGATGTAAAAGGATATGATGAGCCTCCACGCATGGATGTATAGACATATCTAATGGAAGAAGAGATCATTAACCCCCCATTCTTCCCTAAGCATCTGTAGATACTGAACAGGCACTAGAGGAAGGGGAGCTATTTTCCTTTGTGATGTAGCCACTGGGAAAACATTCATGCTCCTACAAATATTTTCTCAGTCAGGATCCTGAAAGTAACCCTAATATAACTTGATCCGTGAGGGGTATGTTGGAGAGAGAAGACAGAGAGAGGAAGACAAGAGGAAATGAGAAAGAAAGATACGGAAAAGGTTAGAGAAATGGCTGAATGGTTAAAGGCTATTCAAAAGGAACAGAATTCAGTCACTATTACCCACATGAGGAAGCTCACAAATGCCTTTAACTTCAGCTCTAGGGAAAACGCTAACCTTCGCTCCATGGACCGCCTGCACCCGTATGTGCATACAACCCCTACCCATAAACACATCATTAAAAATAATCAAGTAGATTTGAAAGATGTAAAAATGGAAGCAGGACTAGGTAGAAAGCAGAAGGCAATCAGTATGAGAAACAGAAGGAAAGAGTAGTGTAATGAGAAGCAAACATGAAAAGAGGCATGTGTGGGCTTGGAATGTCATCGGGAAACATTCTGCGCGATAAACATATGCTAGTCACATCAAAACGACAATAACCTCAAGCAAACGACTCTGGGTCAGAATATGAGATATTTGTGTCTTTCAAGATATCTTTGAATATGTCAATCACCCAAGGACTTTGAAAAGTCCCTACTTATCAGAGTTCTTTGAGATTTTGTTTACTATAGATAAGTACAATGAGTTAATATTTATATAATCCTGTGGACTTGCAAACTACAATTAATGTTAAGGAAATTGTTCCATAGTTTACAAAGTTCTGTAGTGGGCTGCTTTTCTTTTTAAAAAACTTTGTTTTGTTCCTTTGTTTGCTTTTTATAGTTGAGATTTTACTGCTTTCTTCCTTCTAGACAGATGGATAATACCACACAATATAAGTTCTGACCACACAATATAAGTCCATCATTTTAACTAGTTAGAATTGCCAGACCAGTGACAGTTAGGGACTCTTTTTAGTTGAATCCATTTCAAGCTTCTTCTCCCGCACAGAGAAATAATTAACAGTCATCAGTGTTTCAAGAGTTAGAAGCTTGAGGGTTTTCCTGAAAGGGGGTTTTCAAAGACTGCTTTTAAAGTAAATGGCTAAGTTGAGCTTAATATCTCTATGAGATGGAATTCAGCATAACCTGAAGCTTTGTTATGCGGCTCTGGGTTGTCAACTGCATTTCCTTCATGTAGATGTTGGCAAAAATTTATATATTATATGTTGCAATAGCTTCTGATTCTTGGTAAAACTGTGTTCCAGGATGCATCTAGTTCTCAATTATTCATCATGGAAGTCAAAATGGTCGTGCCAATGCTTTGTTTGGCACAGTGAGTTAATTTCTTAATCTCACTGGCCCATAGAAGATACATGGCCCACAATGGAAGCCAGCTCTTTGTAAAAGATTTCCGTCCACACCTGTTTCTACTGGGAATCATAACAGCAAAGAATGAAAGTGAAATTGTGTTATCTCATTTGGAATAATTTTGAAGATGCAATTTACAAAAACGAATGTCCATACAGTGATAAACATGAGATATTTTGACAGAATTGTCCAGTCATTTTAAGTTAAAAATATTAAAAAAATATTTTTATATTCATAATTTAATACACATGATAGATATAAACATTGAGTAGCTTTCTCGAGTTGAAATGATAGGTTATGAACAGTAATCTAGCTGTTTAATATATCCAGGAACATTATCCTTCAAGAAGGTTCAACTAACTTAGTCAATCCTATTGAGGTCTGAGGTTACTATTTCTCTGTGCCTTTGGCAATGCCATTAAAGTATTCATTTGATGCCATTAAAGTATGTATTTTATGTTGAACATTTGCTGAATCTATCCACTTAACATATGAATATTTATGAAGATACAGTCTAATACATAAAAGGACTGAACTCATAACATGTTCACTTTAAAGAATTTGTTATAAATCAATACTGGTAAAGTGGCTTCTACTTCCATTATTGGCATATGCTGGATTTATTGTTCTGGGCAAACCACTTTCTACAGTTGCTCACATACCTAACTACCTACCAATTTCACCTGGGGAAATTGTAAAATGAACATTATTAGTTCACCTACATTTACTCACTCAGAATCTTTTGGGATAGAGACTGTGAAATTTTACTTTTAAAAAGCACTTGAGTTTATTCTCATGTAACCAGTAAACAAAAATATATGGACCCAATTAGGCAACAGATGATTCAATATTTATGAAACTATTGATTTTTATTTTGTTAAATCATAACTGTATATGACAAATGGAACAGAAAATGACTGGTTCCTTTGAGTTTGCTTTCTTGACTTCATCATTTTTTCTATATTTTTGAAATTATAATATATTTAACTACTTAATTCCTTCCTTTCCTTTCATTTCTCTTCAAATTCTTCCACATGCTTCTAATTGCTCTCTTTCAAATAGATGACCTCTTTTTTGGTTAATTGTTGTTATAAGCATATATATATATATATATATATATATATATATATATATATATATATTCTGAAACATAACCTCCTTGGTCTATATGAGGTTAATTGGATATTTGTTTTGAGAACTAACCATTTATTATTGGGTAATCAATTGGTGTGCTTTTCCCTGGGCAAATTATTTGTCCTACTCTGAGCATTGCTTCATTGTCTATACTTCTTTGTGCAGGGGTGAGACCTTGTGAGATTTTTCTGATCCATAGATTTGGCATATCTAATGCTACTGCCTTAATTCAACTCAAGATTAGGCATTATTGTTGGTGAGACTTTATGGGCATAGCTTTCAACATTACTAGGACACACAGTTTCGTAGGAAACTACCTAATCCTCTGGCTCTTTTTAACCCACTCCTTCTATAATATTCCCCAAGTCTTGAATACAGACATTGTTTTGTAGGTATGATCACTGAGACTGGGCTCTATTATTCTGATGCATGGTGTTTTTCTGTGAATGTACTCTGCTGAAAAAAGAAATTTCCTTGATGAGGAGTAAGGACTACATTTATCTGTCAGTGAAAGGACAAATAGTTAGAATGCAGTCAGCGATTATGCTGGTTTAGTAAAGTTGTGGTTGAAGACTCTCCTCAACAATCCATGCTTTCACTAAACTTGGATAGTTGGCTAGGTTTCCAGTAACAGAGACATGCTTCCGCATCCCTTGAGTGAGTATTAAGTCCGGTTAGAGAGCTGTTGTTTACAGCCAAGCTATGCTTACCATTATTGCACTATTGGGATTATTGTATTATGTTGTTGTTGTCATTTTCAAGATGGCAAAACTAAGTAGGATTATTGATTGCTTCCCTCTTTTGGACGTTAGCATGTTGCCCTCTGCTACCATAAAATTATCTCTTCCAGGTGGAGACATTTTAGGCCATTTCCAAGTAGGAGCCTCTAAGCCTTGTGTCTGAAGTATTTGGGATTTTCAGCAGACTTACCTGTTACCTCTGGAAGTAAGAGGACAATAGCAGTAGGCTATATGTTTTGGGAGTCTTGTGGAAAACCCTGACCAACAACACAAAAGGAGTTTTCTTTTGCTTGGTGCGGAGAGTTTTGTTACATGGTCTTTTGTTGTGTCTTTACCTAGTCTTGCTGTTAGGATCACACTGACCACATAGAAAGAGTTTGGAAGTGCTTGCTCTCTTCCTTCTTTTAAATCGCTTAAGGAAGGATTGACCATACATCTTTGAATGTCTGGTAGAATTTTTCTGTGAATACATCTGTCCCTGAACATATTTTTTTCTTCTTGGAAGATTATATATATATATAATTATGATTTCATTCTCCTTACTTGTTATAGGTCTGTTTAGCTTGCTGATTTCTTAGTTTAACATTGGCAGCTTGACTGAATCTAGAAATTCTTCTGTTCCTGTTACCAAAAGATTCTTATGTTTATATTTAGGGCAACTAATAGTCGGAATGCTAACAAAAGTGAAAAAAGTTATTGAAAGAAGTTCCTAGATGGTTCTAAATTTTCATCAGCTTCTGAGTTGATTCTTATGACTATGTAATGTGCATATTGTTTATTTTTTGTTGAGGAATTGGTTTCCTAACTAAGTCAGTGAAGATCCGCGTAATGACAGTCCTAAACTGTAATTCCAGAATTCCTTACAGAGTTAGTGATTTAAATTTTACACTACACTAAATTGCCTTTACTGCCCCTATAGAATTGGGTCTATTTATGCAATTTTAGGTTTTTGTTTTACCTGATTATATTTTATTTTGTTAAATTTAAAAAAACCTAAATTAATGGGTGAGTGGATAAATAAATAAATGAAAACCTAGTCACTAGTGTAAAGATTAACAACTGAACTAGTACTTACACCTTCTGGGAGAGAGAGGGTGTGTTTTCTCCAGTAGAGTGACAGTGGGTACATCAACCACTCTGGTCAGACTTCATGTTCAGGAGTAGCTGACTCTGCAGCATTTTGTGCTTTTGTTTAAGAAAGAACTTAATGTTGTGTGGATAGGGAAGGGGAGATGATTTGAAAGGACAGGGGGAAGGAAAAGAATATAATCAAAATATATTTAAGTTTAAAATTTTTAAATAAAAAATATAATAAAACTTATAAAAATTAGTAATAGATAGTAGCTTTTCTTCACTTAACATATGAATATTGATAGATATACTGTCTTATATATACAAGGAGCAAACTCATAACATGTTAACTTTAAGGGATTTGTTATAGGTCAATACTGGCAAAGTTGCTTCTACTTCCAGTATTATCATATGCTAGATTTAGTGTCCTGGGTGAACCACTTTCTCCTGTTGCTCACGCTTCTAAGCACCTACCAATTTCACCTATTTTACAATGAACATTATTAGTTCACCTATATTTACTCAATCAGTAAAGAGTGTATAAAAACTGGTTGTTGACCTGTAGGAGAATGAAACTAGATTCTTTTCTCTCTCTGCATACAGAAAAACATCAAGTAAATCAGAAATTCAAAATAAAACTTTAAAACTCTATATGATAAACAACAAGTAGAAAATATAATGCATGGTTTAGGCACAGGTAAGGACTTTCTAAATTAGTAAGGCAAAGCAAGATGAACACCACATGTCTTCTTCCACATTTGCTCCTAGCTTTGAATCTTTCATTACATATGTTTAAATTGAAGCAACTGTAGAAGCCAGTAAACTGGAAAGGGGCCACGAGGAAAAACATTTTAATTGGAAGTGGCTAGTTAGTAGAAGATAAGAAATCAAAGAAAACAAATATTGCGGGTGGACAGGTTCAAGGAGGGATCTGTGGGTGCACTGGGCAATAGCAGTTGGGCTAAATAAGTGGAGAATTTTTTTTAAAAGCCTGGAAACCTCAACTAGGTGCCTTTTTATGACAAATATGCTTTCCATTCATCTCAGAGCCTTGGCCATTTCAAAGATTTAACAGCCAGTGTAGATGATTGAAATGTCTGTGATTTATAAACGTTATACCCATTACCAATTCCTCTGCCCCACCTTACTCACACACATATATACACACATGGAGGTGGGTTTACACACACACACACACACACACACACACTACCACCACCACCAAGTTGAGACTTCAGTTGTTTTTTCAATTGATTTTTAATGAGCACTACATTTTTCTCTGCTCCCCTCCCCGCCTCTCCCCTCTCCTTCAATCCAAGATCCCTATGCTTCCAATTTACTCATGAGATCTTGTCTTTTTCTACTTCCCATGTAGATTAGATCTATATATGTCTCTTGTAGGGTCCTAAATGTTGTTTAGGTTCTCTGGGATTGTGATTTGTAAACTGGTTTTCTTTGCTTTATGTTTAAAATCCACTTATGAGTGAGTACATGTGATAATTGTCTTTCTAGGTCTGAGTTACCTCACTCAAAATGATGTTTTCTAGCTCCATTCATTTGCCTGCAAAATTTAAGATGTCATTTATTTCTGCTGTGTAAATGTACCACATTTTCCTTATCCATTCTTCCATAAAAAGGCATTTAGGTTGTTTCTAGGTTCTGGCTATGGCAAACAATGCTGTTATGAGCAAAGCTGAGCAGATGTCTTTGTGGCACGATTGAACATCCTTTGGATATATACCCAAAAGTGGTATTACTGGGTCTTGAGGAATCTTGTTTCCTAATTTTCTGAGAAATCGCCACACTGACATCCAAAGGGGTTGTACCAGCTTGCATCCCCACCAGCAGTGCAGAAGTGTTCCTTTTCCCCCACAACCTCTCCAGCATAAGTTGTCATCAGTGTTTTTGATCCTGGCCATTCTTACAGGTGTAAGATGGAATCTCAGAATTGTTTTGGTTTGCATTTCTCTGATGGCTAAGGATGTTGAACATTTCCTTAAGTATTTTCAGTCATTTTAGATTCCTCTGGTTGAGAGTTCTCTGTTTAGGTCTGTACTCCATTTTTTTATTGAATTATTTGTTCTTTTGATGACCAATTTCTTGAGTTCTTTGTATATTTTGAAGATCAGACCTCTGTCCGATGTGGAGTTAGTGAAGATCTTTTCCCATTCTGTAGGCTGTCATTTTGTCTTGTTGACCATTGTCTTTTGCTTTACAGAAGCTTTTCAGTTTCAGGAGGTCCCATTTATTAATTGTTTCTCTCAGTGTCTGTGCTTCTGGGGTTGTATTTAGGAAGTCTTTTTCTGACTAGTTTCGTGAAATAAAAATAATTTTCACTTTAGGCCTCATAATTCTTTACAAACCAGATCAATTTTCCATTTTTCTTATGATGTTCTGTTTGTGCTGGAGTTTTAGAAAAGTTGTCTCATGTATATTTTCAAAGAACGCATTGATAACCTGAAGTACAACCGAAAGAAGGTAAGCAGGAAAGTGAGATTTCTACCAGCTCATGTAAGGAACACAGCTATATCGTTGTGTGTTCAAGATGTTGATGTTGGTGAGGCTGCAAGATGCTCTGTGTCCCGGTGTAGCCATGAAAGCTTCATTCAGTGAATTGGAGAGCTGTCAGTCATATACTAGTAGTTGTAGAGAACAATCTTTGGAAAAAGGTGTGACAATTTGTCCAACAGTCAGAGCTGATCATTCAGCTCAGTTGGTGCCAAGAGAGTATCAGTGTATACCATCTTGTCAAGCCAAAATCATCATAGTGAGTAGGGGACAGAAGGGATTACCTACATCATTCATGACTTGAAGGCTGTATTATTATCTCTGTCATTAAACAACTACCCAACAGATGGCAATCAAACTTCAATGAGCAATCCTCACTTAGCACACTCAGGTGAAGAGTGTTTTGGGGAAGATCATGCTGCTAGAATCTACTGCTTTTGCCAGGGCACCTGGTTATATAGAGGCCCAGGCTTCACAGAGCACTGAGTCTATTATCTTGAGGTGCTGCACTTCTACCATATCTCCCTTACCAAATTCTGAAGCTTTTCCCATAGCAGTAGAAAAAGTTCTCTAGAAAACTTGTCTGCATTGATCTATGGGGAAAAATAGAATGCATTTAAAATAATCCCTTACCCTACTATCTTTTCAGGTTAACAGTGTATATTCAGGGCAGCTGATATAATAAAGCATAATTTAATGAGCTGCACCTTTGAAAGTGCTAGAAAATGTATCAAAGTGTAACTTATGCCAGAGGTTTTAGAATAAATAAAGGCATATTTTGGTATATTTGATATAGTGTCACAGCAAGACAACATATATAATATAAATATTCTTTCACTTCTCACTTTGTTAGAATAGAAACTACATATTACACCGGGGTGCTTTGTGTCATGAATCTGACTCAAGTTACAGTGTGTTCTTTTATCTTTTTCCTCCTTTCACTAAAGCAGCAGTCAGAGCTCATATTTAGGCTTAATACAGATTTCATTGAGCACACTGGTTCCAGGATGGAGCTCATTTTATTAGACTCTCCACTCTATACAAAGCATCAATTGCAGAGGGTCACACTGCATCTTTCTAGCTGTCACACCAATATCTTCCTGAGTGCCATCTGCAATGTCTTAGGCTCTTTATTTATACTGGAACTCATTTAGTTTGATACAAGCTATTTTCCAAGTGCCTGCAGTACACAAAAAAGCACTTTATCTCCAGACAGTCCTTTGCTGTGGGGATAGGAGTAACAGCAAGATTCTCCTTGGTTGTGGAGACCCAGACAAATGATGATACGACCTATGTGATAGAGCCATCTTAATTCTCATAAAACCCATAACAAATGACAACAAAAAGGTGGATCAAAGACAGTTGAATACATCAAGCTTAGGCTTTGTTAGAAACCAGAGCTCAGTTCCCTACTTCTTTTATTTCAGAGCCTGTAACAATTTTAGTAATAGGCTAACATGATTCTAATTCTGATTTAAAGATCTAATCTAATAGAACTGATGGAGGGGCTCATGTATGAAAAAGAGATAGTGTTGCTGTTGATGCCGGTGAAACAGGTGAATTGCTGAGGAAACTAGAACTGTGTCTAGCGGTCGGAGATTCAGTGAGTCAGAAATAGACTCAGCAATGCCCTTCTTTCAGGGAAGTCTAGCTGCTGTCTATCAAATGGTACATTGCTGAAAGTCATCAAAGCCTGAAAGAAGAAGTTGGGTACTAAAAGAAATAAATGAGATTAAGTTTAGAAAACTGGATAAGAAGCAAAGAAACAATAGAGAAAGAGACTAGGTAGAAAAAAAAGAACTCTAAAGAATTGGAAGCAGGTAAATTACTCCTGTAAGAAAATATTTCAGGGCATGAAAACTCTTAGATTCTTCCTCATAAGAAGGGGTCCCCTTTCATATTTGTGACACATATACACATGGCTATATACAGTTTATATTTTTCCATTTGTTCTAGTCTAAAATTTTCTCAATTTTTGTTTTTATTTCTATACTTGCATCATGAATTCTCTAATTTTTTGCATGTGCTCTTGAAAAGAAAACATTTTTCAGAACAGTAGATTTCCAAATATAATTGATAATAGTCAGAACCTAGAAACAACCTAGAAGCCCCTAAACTGAAGACTGGATAAAGAAAATGTGGTACATTTACACAATGGAGTACCACTCAGTGGTAAAAGAATAATGATATCTTGAAATTTGCAGGCAAATGGATGGCTATAGAGAAAATCATGTTGAGTGAGGTAACCCAGACCCAGAAAGACAAATAAAATATGTGATGTGGGATTCCCCTCTGTATGCTGTGAATATCATTGATTAATAAAGGAACTGCTTTGGGCCTATAGCAGAGCTATAGGGGAACAGAGCTATGCAGAAAAAACTAAACAGAATGCTGAGAGAAAAAAGGACAGAGTCAGAGAGAAGCCATGGATCCACAGCCAGAGACAGAAGTTGGAAACTTTACCTGTAAGCCACTGCCAAATGGCGATACACAGATTAATGGAAATGGGATAAATTAAGATGTAAGAGATAGCCAATAAGAAGTTAGAGCTAATGGGCCAAACAGTGATTTAATAATATAGTTTCTGTGTGATAATTTCAGTTTTAGGCAGCAGCAATAAATATGCTGTCTCCTCCTACAAATATGTACTCACTTGTAAGTGACTTTTAGACATAAAGCAAAGAAAAAACAGCCCCAGAGAACCTAGACAACAAAGAAGACCCTAAGAGAGAGACACATGGATCTACATAGGAAGGAGAAAAATCCTAGATCTCCTCAGTAAAGTGGGAGTGTGGAGGTCATGGGAAAAGGTAGAAGGGGAAAGGGGAGGAAGGGAGGGGAGTGGAGATAAATGTATTGCTCGAACAAAACAAAGCAATAGATGTGTAAACATGGTAGCTCAGGTTGGCCTTGCATTTCTGGTGTCCTTGCTTTATTCTTCAAAGTCATAAGGAATTAATATATACCTTGGTGACAGAGAAAAGTGTAAATCCCTTAAACATAGAAAATACCAAACCCACAAACTAGGTTAATCTCTACTATTGTTTTTAAAATTCATGAAACCAGTAAAAGGTATAGGAACTCCAAAGATTGAGGCATCATTTCATTTTCCCTTTTCTTCCATTGTTTTTCCTGCAGCATAGTAAGAGAATTATTTTAAGAAGTCTCTAAGGCAAAGAGCACAGGTGGCCACCACCAGCATGAGGAGCCCGGTTCAAATTGGTAAGTGGATAAATACGACTGTATGCTTCGTCTTCTCCACATCCTGACTTCTGTTGCTCCTCTTTTTGTTTGTTTGCTTAGGTTGGTTGGTTGCTTGTTTCTAATGCAAAAAGTCACATGGTATATTGATTTTAGAAGTGGCAACGCTTCTACGATTTTGCCTGTGAAATTTATTGTTGTGATTTGGAAGACATTAATCTCACTGAAATTGTGCTCCCTTTAATCAGTTTCTCCTCTAAAATTCCTCCTTCCCAATGCCCTGAACCCTCACCAATCTGTTCTATATTCTAATTCTATTGGTTCAGTCTTTATAAATTCTGCATATGAATAGGCTTACGTAGCATTTTGTTTCTTGTTTCTTGATAAAGTTCTGTCTTCCCTGGGTGTGTGTGGGGGAGAGTAAGTTTTGTGTAGGAAAAGTAAAAAGCTCTTATAAGTTGACAAGGACTTAAAGTAGTGATGTGATTATGGGAAAATGTTGCATTTATTGATATTTAGTTTCTTCATTTTATAGCAGGGATTATATTTGCCTGGTTAGATTTCTTAAGTGTTTACCAAGAAATGGCATGCCAACAGTCTAGTAGCTTCTGCTGCACGTAAGATGAATTTAAAGACAGCAGGTTAGCTCACACTGAACATTTTCCACAAAGCCAAGTAATACACCCAAGATACTTTACTGCATTGCTTTGTTTACCTGTCACTAGACCCTGAAACATGGTAGATATAATGACCCTTGCATTAGTAGATGGAGAAACTGCACTGTCAACATGTCAGTGAATTGCCTTCAAGTCCCCGCATTTCCTGGGAGCTTTCTGATCCACTTCTTTTTCGTGGCAGTTTCTGCTCTTACATTGATTTATGAAGCCAACATTTTGGATTAGTTAAGATCTACTAAGCCTTTGAACTGAGATGCCACACTACTTATTATTACTTAGAATATGCTGCTTGTGTGTTTATATGCAGTCCTATAACTTATAAATGGCTTATAAATATGTAAATGCATCTAGTATTCACAAGCTGATAAGAAAACAGGGGGGGATTCGTTCTTTCAATTTTCAGAGATAGGGAAGCTGCGTCCCGAGAGGTTAGCTGGCTCACTGGATATCTTATTGCTCTGAGTTTCTCAGACTTTCTGTAGTTCAGGGTCAGTATATTTTTTATCCTTTGCAGACTGAGTGTTTTTGTGAGATTATTGAAGAGCATTTGCAAGAGATGTGAGAAGATTCGAAAGCAGGAGATACAGACATTCACTTTTAATTCTCATCATTGTTATGCCACAAATAGAAAATAACTGCGGTGCATTTTTTTAGGAATATGTCTAACGCATTATCTCAAAATCAACATTCCTTAGAATGTTGTCAGCAAATGGCAGAAAGACATCAGTCTGTAGACCGTGGAGCAAAGTGGTCAGCACTGACAGAGGAACCCCAGTAAGTCTGATGATGAGTCCTGCTGTGAGCTTCTCGTGTTTGCTCCTGTTGTTCCTTAACACACAGCAGGATTTCCACCTTTTGATCTACTGAGAAAGAATTGAATTCCAAATTGTTAAAATGAAGCCAATGCAAGAAAAGTGACAAGGGCCGCTTTCCTGTAAAGAACAGCTTCAACCAACTGACAGGCAGCGAGAGGCCTTTGGAGTCTATAGGAATGACTTCTTAATTCCTATAGGTGACTTCTAAAATGTAAAATGACTTGTTGGATTTCTCAAGGAGTCTTGATTTCTTTTTCTTTTCTTTTTTTTTATGTGTTTTTTATCATTTGACGAAAAGTTAGGCTGTGTTAAAAAGACCAAGCCTTGTCAGTTTCCAAACGCTGCAGACTTGGGTATCCTTTTAAAACATGGAAGTGGCTCTTGGCCTGCTCTGAAATGAAAATAAACTGTTTCCCCCTCTACACTGAAGAGGCCTGAAAAATAAATATTACTTGTTCATTTCAAAAACAACCTAAGTAAACTGCAGCACTTTTATGTGCACAGAGAAACACAGACTGAAGGAAGCAGCAGTGAGAATTTTCTTTGCTAGATGAATTTTGTGACTTTCTTGGTTCTTCTGAGATTGCTCTAAGTGTTTACATGTACTATTTTATTAATAACTATTTTATCACTGTGTTAAAGTATTACTATATATGTGTTCATAAATAGTTTATGGTTATGGGTAGGTATTATTAAGATTTTGTTTTTTCCTCTAAATGATGTTGATTGAATGTCTTCTGTTATTGTGTAAGATGTTAGCAAAACACATTTTTGTTTTGTTTTGTTTTTTAAGTTTAACCTGGTTAACATTGCTTTATATTTGCTTATAATGTATGAAATGACTATACATAGGCTGGAATTGTGTTTTTGGATGTTCTGCTATACACACACTTCACACATACATACACTAATGCATACACACATGTACAGGCTGCAAGAGGCTTAAGATAAAGATGGAAATTTATTAACACTCAGTCATCATCAGAGACACTTATTCTTAAAGGAGAAGGCAATAAATACAGACTTCACAGCCAGACATTATGGAGAGAGAGAGAGAGAGAGAGAGAGAGAGAGAGAGAGAGAGAGAGAGAGAGAGAGAGAGAGAGAAGAGAGAGAGAGAGCTTGGAAACACATAGCACTCTAAATAGGAGGTCTCCATCAAATTCCTCCCCCAACCCCAGGTCTCAGGAAACCCTTTAGAAGAGAAGGAAGAAAAACTGTTAAGAGCCAGAGGGAAGAGAGGGAACCAAGAAGACAATGGCTTCTAAATACAGCAGAACTGGCATACATATGATCTCACAGAAATTGTAGCCGCATGTACCAGGTGGGGTCCCAGAGAGGGCCAGGAAAGTGAAAGTGGACATAAGCTCCCATCCCTAACCTAGAAGCTATCTTCAACTGAGAACTTTTCACAAAAGAATAATTAGTTGTCTCCAAGGAAGTCACAGTCTATACAAACTGCACTTGAAGGCGGGTTCCATGGGTAGCAATAGATAGCCAACCAAAATAAGCTCACTCATAGTTTTGGAGGTTTCTTGTCTCATGTTTTGTCAGTACATTTTTCCAAATCTTACTGGTTTTTTGCATATATATTATGGTTTCTGGTTTTGAGATTTATGGAATTTCTGTGTGTGCAAAGATGTGTGTCTCTGCATTTATATGTGTTTCTTGAGTTTTTTCCTTTGACTCTTTTTTCTTGCTTGTTTGTTTTGTCCTATCCTAGTTTGTTTGGTTTTCTTTTATTTTCCTTATTTTATTTATATTTTTTAGATGCCTATTTGTTTTCTAATCAAGGAGAGAAAGAAAGGGTGTGGATTTGGATTGGGGGGAGGTTGGATGGAGGTGCAGGAGGGGAAACTATAATCAGAATGTATTATATGAAAATGTATTAGTAGAAGAAAAATTGGAAACAAAATTTATGGCAACACTTGAAACAATGACATTAATATATTTTTAGCTTCTGAGAAGACTCTACAATGTTAACCTGAAATTCACAGTTAAATAGATTCTAACTAAGGCCTTAAGTAAAGGAAAGATTTAGCTGAGTGTACTGTGTCCAGGAAAGGAGAAGCAAAGACAAAGCAGGCACTGGAAAGGAAACAAGAATTGCTCGGGCATGTATATATAATACTCTGTTAGGTTGAAGTGAGAGGACTGGACAGCCAGGAAAGAAGAGATTCCGTAAGTACTGGTTCAGGCAATGAAGCATCTGGATTGGACCTTTCATGTCTTCATTGATATTAGGGCCTGGAGTTCATGCCAATGTAACCTTTGGTTGCCAAGTATAGACTCCTGTTAAGTTCAAATTAACTGGGCAGTGGTGATACATGTCTTTAATCCCACCACTTGGGAGGCAGAGGCAGGCGGATCTCTATTAGTTCAAGACTAGCCTGTTTTATAGAGTGAGCTCCAGAGCAGCCAGGACTGTTTCACAGTCTCAAAAGACCAACCAACCAATCAACAAATAAATCAATAAAATAAAGTTCAAATTATCAGCGATGGGAAGAGTTGAAATGTAATTTTATCCGTCATCTGCTAGAAAGTAAGACATTTTCTAGGAATTTACAGAATTTCAGATATGCAAAAAAGCTCAAAAACAACAGCAAGAATGTCAGTGAAACTTGTCTAGTCCTAGATAATGACATGGGAGAGAGATGAATACCTCAGAGTACAAGCCTTTGTAGGAAAATGAGATAATAAAGAACCAGAAAAAAAAGTACATGAGAAAGGTGTTTGCTATTCTTCTATATTCATTGAATGACTCATGAATTAGAGCTAAGAGATTAGAGAACATGAACTATGTAGAACTGAAAGAAACGTAAATGTAAAAAAGCCCTTAAATCTGCTTTTGGAGACAATAAAGGATAGAATCATCTATGTAATACAAAAAGCTTGGGTAGGCCACAGCTTCTTCGGAACCACGGACAGCGAAGGCAGATGATGAAAATAATGAGAGACAAAATTGATCAGGACTGAGAAAGAGATAAAGAGCAGCAGGAATTGTTATTTTAAAATAGAATTTAAAAAAAAAAAACAGGAAGTTAAAAATCACCAGGTAATTATTTTGTTCAAAATATAAATCCTAAAAGATTTTTAGCATTCTAGCAATTATCTACTATGATTTCAGGATTTTGTGTGTGGGAAGATGCTATTGGAGTCTTAGGTCATCTGCTTGTTGATACACCAAAAAGCATGGAGACTGAAAATAGCATACAGAAATAGACTTGTTTACATCTTGGACCAGAACAAGAGACAGAGAAGTTCTAAATCTTTCTCAGCCTTGCCCTTAAAAGAGTTAACAATCTATATTTAAAATGATAAAAAAAAAAAAATACATAGAGCTCCCTGAGCTCTGAGGGGAGGGATTTGATGGAGACATCCCATTTAGAGATGCGTGTTCCAAGGTCTTCTTTTTCTCTTTGTAATATCTTTCTATGGGTCTCTGTATTTGCTCCCATCCACTGCAGGAGGAAGCTTCTCTTATGATGGGTGAATAAGGCATTGATCTATGAGTATAGCAAAACATCATTAGGAATCATTTTATCACTAATTTTTTTCATCAGTGTTATTTGACTTTATCCTAGGTCTATGAGCTAGCTAGTATCTGGTTCTTAATCATTAAAGCGGTGTCAGGTACCGGCTCCATCTTGTGGAGAGGGCCTTAAGTCAAATCAGACATTGATATATGATACTATTGCATTGGCTTTTCTTGGTGGCTTACCATTGTAGATCAAAGAGTTAGGTGTCCAGCTTGGTGTTTATGTTTTTTTCTTTGATAACCTTCAGAGTACCTACCCATACCAAAGACACTAAACTGTAGAGTAAAGGTTCTAGATAGACACCAGCTCACCTTCTTCACGTTCAATGAGTTCTAGGGGTGTTGCCTTCAGCTACGGGCCTTACTGTTAGTTTGTGGAGAGCAACATATGGTGTTGGCCACAGTCTGGTTGTTTGGGAATTTCCATGGGATCTCTTTAGCCAACAGCTCAATTAGATGTAACCCGGTACCAGTTTTCAATGTTTCATTTGATGACAAGAGATGGCCAGTTGAAATTCAGTCTCACCTACTATTTAGAGAGTGTGCTAGGATTGCCTCATAAATTTTAGGATGTTTCCACTGCACTAGGTTTTCATACCACCCCTCAAATTTTCCTCAATTCTAGCTGTTTCTTTCTGAATTCCCTTTCTCAAACCCACCTCACCTCCCACTTCCTACCCAATCCTCAATTTCCTGTCCCCCACAGGTAATATCTTTGAGTTCATGACATATTTAAACATATAATTGAGTACATATCATATTTATCTTTTGGATCAGGGTTACATAATACTGAATAATATTTTTCCTAGTCCTATCCATTTGCCCATAAATTTCATGATATTAAATTTTTTAATCTGATTAATGTTCCATTGTATAAGCGTACTACATTTTCTTTATTAATTTTTCAGTTTAGTGAGGGATATCTAAGTTGTTTCCAGTTTCTAGCTATTGTGAATAAAGTATCAATGAACATGAATGAGTAAATATCCTTGTGAAAGAATGAAGCATCCTTTAGCTATAAGTCCAAGAAAGGTACAACTAGACATTAATGTAGATTAATTGCCATATATTTTAAAAACTGCTACATGAATTTCCACAGTTGCTGTACAAATTCACACCAGTAATGTACAAGTGTTCTCCTTATTCCACATCAACACCAGTGTGAGCTCTCACTTGGATTATTGACCTTAGCCATTCTGATAGGCAGAAGACAGAATCTCAAAGTAGTTTTGATTTGCATTTCCCCCATGGCTAAGAAGTGTTTCTCAGTCATTTGAGATTCCTCCATTGAGAATTCTTTGTTCAGATCTGTACCCCCTTTTTAATTGGGCCTTTTGGGTTTTTGATGACTAATTTTGTGTATATATATATATATATATATATATATATGTGAGATATAAGTCTTCTACCAGTTGTGAAATTCATAGAAACCATTTCCCATTCTATAGACTGCCAATTTGTCCAAATAACAGTATCCTTTCCCATACAGAAACTTTTCAGTTCATTTATTAATTGCTGATCTTAATTTCTCTATGAATGGTGTTCTATTCAGAATGTCTTCCTTTGTGCCATTAATTTCAAAGCTATTCCCCATTACCTTATCTATCAGGCCCAGTGTATTATACCTTTATGTTGAGGTTTAGATCCATTCAGATTGAAGTTTTATGAAGGGAAATAAGTATAAATCTATTTACATTCTTTTACATGCAAGCATCTGGTTTGAGCAGTACCATTTGTTGAGGATGCTGGGTTTTTTTTTTTTTTCCTAGAGTATATTTCTGGCTTCTTTACCAAAAATAAGGTACCCATATCTATGTGGATTTATGTTTTCATTCAATTCTATGCTTATACTTTCACTTCAGTTCTACTGTTCAATACGACTGTTTTTATTATTATAACTCTTCAGTACAGCTTGAAGCCTGGAAGAATTATTTCTCCTCTCTCTCTCTCTCTCTCTCTCTCTCTCTCTCTCTCTCTCTCTCTCTCTCTGTGTGTGTGTGTGTGTGTGTGTGTGTGTACATGAGTTTCTATTTGAAATTGAGAACTGTTCTTTCAAGATGTGTGAAGAATTGTGGTGGAATTTTAATAGGGATCACATTCCAATTGTAAATGGCTTTGGGTAGGATGGCTACTTTTACTATGGGTCCATAGGAGATGTGGTCACAGGGAGAGGGAAGACTGCAGCAGGTGTTCTGTAGCAGGGCTAGGGATTAAACTAGAGATTGGATTTGGAGGAAATGAAAGTAGGGTAAAGGTCTTCAAGTAATTTACATGTTTCCCTGACCTGCTCAGCTGCTGTGTTCCCAAAGAATACCTACTGATTTTGGAGGGGGGAGAGTGATATGGGATGGGAGAAGGAAGTTGGAGCATAAGGTCTTTCTCATCTGTTTGAGAGGGGGTCTGAGAGGAAATGGAGACCACAGCAGTGTTCTGCTGCAGAGCTGGGGATGAGACTAGGGGACTGGATCTGGAGGAGCAGGAGGAGAAGAGAGGGTTTACAGTTAACTTACCTGCTTCCCTGGCAGGAGTCCATACTCAACTTTTTAATATGAGTTCTAGAAATCAAGTCCTTATGAGTTTATTTTACCAACTGAGTTGTCTCCCCAACTCCAGATATTTTTACTTCTCTTAACCAGTATTAATAATGTGTGTTGTCCTTAAACAAAGGCTATCCATATGGGACAATTGCCAATACATGAACACATCACAAAATGCTGAAACATTAAGTGGAATAAATGATTTTTCTTTCTAGTTAAGTTTCTTTGCTCAATGACTTATACAATAATTGTCTATCATAGTTTTTGTATATGTTTTGCGGAAATACATATAAGAAGAATGCACAAATTGTAAGTGCATAGCCCAATACATTTTCCTTTATTTCTATAAAACTGTAATACCACTCAGAGTAGGAAACTGATCTTGATCAAAATCATGGAAATGACACTTGATGCTTTGCAATATGAATCCCAGTCTTTCTTTCTTTCTTTCTTTTTTTTTTTTTTTTTTTTTTTTTTTGGTTTTTCGAGACAGGGTTTCTCTGTGGTTTTGGAGCCTATCCTGGAACTAGCTCTTGTAGACCAGGCTGGTCTCGAACTCACAGAGATCCGCCTGTCTCTGCCTCCCAAGTGCTGGGATTAAAGGCGTGCGCCGCCACCGCCCGGCCCAGTCTTTCTTAAAGTAAATTATTTTCTGAGATTAAATTAAGACTTTTTAGTCTATTTTTACTTTTATAGAAATGGAATAGTAATATTTTTTACTCACATTATGTGTGGATTTTGTTCTCAATATTCATACATGCTAAATTTCTATTTGTATCAGTAATTTAATTTTCAATGTATCTTATCATGAAAAATTCATAGATTGTAAATACGTGTGTCTTCTGGGATGTTATGTGAAAATCATAGTTGACTGTGCAACTCGTTTTGGTGACTTGAAGGTGTATTTTTTTTGTGGTAAACATTTTATTGAATCTTAGAATAGTTCATACAGCATATTTTGATTATATTCAGTATACACTCCTTCCCTACCTCCTCCGAGATCACACTACCTCTTCCCTACATTCCTCCATTTTGACAGAATAGACTCTCTCACAGCAAATGTCCTGGTCCTCTGAGTCTTACAACCTTTGAGTGCTCTCTTCTGTGATGCTCCCTGGTGTAGATGCTGTATTGGAAACGTACAGCCCCCCACTGTCATTTGTTCTCTATGTTTTGATCAGTTCAAGCTTTCTTGTAAAGATCTCTATCTGCTGAAGGAAGTTCTTACGATGAGAGTGCTACACTTTATCTGTGGGTTTGCAAATAGTATTAGAATGCAGACGAAATTAGACCAATGCAAGAGAGTGGTCATAAAAAGTTAATTCTCTTTATATACTGCAATTTATCCAAATATAAGAACTTAGAAAAAGTAATTGAGAAGTATGGCAACAGAAACTTACCCCTTGAAGCGTCACGACTCTGTAGTTCCTTCTGACTTTCACTTACTAAGTCTTAATAAGGGGCTACAGAGATGGATCTGTGGATAGCAGTACAGTCCTGTCTTCCAGAGAACCTGGGTTTGTTTCCCAACACACTGGGCACTCACAACAACCTGTGACTCTGATTCCAGGGAATCCATGCCTTCTCAGAACTCCACATGCCATGCATTGTATAAACATGGTACTCAGACATACATGCGTACTAGACATTCATAACACATAAAATGAAAGGTTAAAATGTAGAAATAAATAAGTTTAATAACTTGTCATTCTCTCTGCAATGAAAAGAAACAGGAAATATGGTGGCTTTATTCACATGCGAAGAATACACACTAAGGGGCTGGAGAGATGGCTGAGAGCACTGGCTATTCTTCCAGAGGTCCTGAGTTCAATTCCCAGCAACCACATGGTGGCTCACAACCATCTGTAATGATATCTGGCACCCTCTTCTGGCGTGCAGGCATACATGGAGGTATACATAATAAGTAAATCTTTTTTAAAAAAGAATACACACTCAGTCTAAAGAAATTCAAAGTTTTATTTGGTATAGTTTATACACAAATTGAGGCCATTGAATAAATACAAGCCTCACAATTCCTCCAACTTAAAATTCAACATTTCTCATTTATCCAACTTTAAGTTTTTCTACTAGATAATTGATGCCTGGTGATCTGTCGATATTTTCTTGTCTCACTGGGTACCAACCCATCTTACAGCAGTGGAATCACAGTTGACTAGTGATGCCTGGAGCCTGGTGAAGAAGAATGATTGCACACTCCATCTCTCTGTTAAGAAAAATAATTATTTGTCCAGTCATTTGAAACTTAGAGAGCAAATGGGTAAGGAGCATAAAAGTGCTCCAGAGGGCATATGATTTTACAGAGGGCTGGGGTTCTCACCCGCACAGCAAGCATGACAGCTCCAACACTTGCCTAGATGTTTCTCTGGAGGCTGCATGGATGCTTCATCTGTTCCCACTGTCATTAATTTCCATAGCATTAGAACTTCAGGTCCATGCTGTTGAGACAATTTTGGTATATCAAATTTGATGTTATGCTGTCCTGTGGCATAATATCAATAAAGACATAATATTTGGAATTACCTTAATGCATCTTATCTAGCAGATATTGTTTCCTTGATTGTTAAGTGTATGGTTCTAAAGGGTTAAATGCATTGCTATTTTTGTACAACTATTATCTCCCTATATTTTCAGAATTTTGCCAAATATGAGTTTTTCTTTAATTATGTATGAAAATTTTACTCATTTATTTTTCTCCCTGATTTATGGCATTGATATAAGCATATTTATATACTATAAATTATTTTAAACAGATATAATTATTTTAATTTTACATTTCATCTTATGAAAAATAGTAAGTGAAATGCAAAACAAATTCTAGTAATTCTGTTATTTGTGGCTTCCCATGCACTTCCTTTACCTTATGTTTTCATATGGCTAGTAGTTACTGTCCAGAATATCTGTACCTCGCTTTGAAAAGACTCCCGATTACATTCCTTGTAGGAACATCAAGGGGCAGTAAGCTTCCTCAGTTTGTTTAGGAATGCCTTCACTTTGCTTTTGTTTTTAGAAAAGTATGAGAAATATGGACTTTTGGGGGGAGGCAGATTGTGTTTGTCTTTTCTTTATCATGCTAAATATAGCAGGGTTGAACTCAGGACCTTTGGAAGAGCAGACAATGCTCTTAACCACGAAGCCATCTCTCCAGACCCCCCCCATCATTTCTTCATACAATCTTTCTCTCTTTTCCTTTCTTCCTCTAGAATGTCTATGTTGTTTGGTTTCACCATGCCCCATAAGTCTCCTTTGCTCTATTTGTTCACCCTTTTTTATTTTCTATTTTCACTCCCTAGACTAGATCAGCTTGTATTCATGTTCATTGTTCGTATTTACATTTATTGCTTTGTTTTCTATTGCTTTAAAACTGTTCAACATCTCTAATGAAAGTTTCAATTCAGGCAATGAATCTTGTGGCCCAATAATTTATATTTTATTGTATGTCTTTTTTTGTCCTATGACAGGAGACTAGAAATGTAGCCACTTCTTTCCGATTATAAAGCATTGCACATATTAGAGACTGGGAAATAGGCAAATAAAACTACAGAAATTCTCATCACTATGAATGTGGCTTCTACGATATATTTAGTTGCTTTCTGTAAATACTGCTCTATTGGTGATGATATTGTTTTAAGTCGATAGATAGTTTCTTATTAGCATTGTTTAATACTATTTTTTCATGTGGTAAGAAATGAAGTTTTGAGTTTAGTAATTGTCCACCTTGCTGATAGTCTTTTTTTTTTTAATAAAATGATTCCTATTCATTTTGGATAAATTAAAAGAGTATATATTTTGTATAACATTTTGATACATGGTTTCAGACTTCTCAGAAGAACCCTACTAACCAAAAGAATAAGTTTTCATTATAGGAAAGGGAGAAAATGTAAATTTATTATGACTACTACAGTGGTTGTTACTCTAATATAGAAGCAGAGACAATTAACACTAAAGTTAACAGTGAAAGGTTAGCAGTTGTTCAAATTTATCAATTTGCCTTTGTTTCTTATGATCAGAGCTAGATTAAAATTAATTATCATTAAGCAATAATCATAATTAATTTCACCAAACTCTTTTTGTAGTTAAACATGATATAAAGAGTATAGAGTTAATTTCATTATTTTAAATATTTCCTTTGTCATATTATTCAGAGGAAACAACCTTAAAATCAAGCAACAAATTCAGAAATGGATGTTTTTAATCTTAAGTGGTAAGCTATTAATTAGTTTTCAAAATGAATTTCCCAACTTGAAATTAAATGTTAGTGATAAGCTTTATCAAAACATAAAAAGAGATTAAGAGTAGAATTAAAACAAATAAAGGGCTATGTTAGTAAAATTTCTGTTATGTTACTCTCACTAATACCTGAGAATTGATCTTAGAGGGGATCGTTTCCAGCTAAAATTTCAGTGGTTTCAGTGCTATTGTTTCTGAGTCTGTAATAAAACAAAACACTGTTGCGGCGGGTGGGGGGGGGGGCTATCACTTAATAGTGATGAAGAAAGATCATTAATATAAACCATCTTGGGCTGCATGGCAAATTACAACCTAGCCTGGGGATGCTTAAAATGACACTGGAGTAAAATGGCTAGAACAAGGGTCTGAATCTCTGACTTCATTAGCCTTAGCCATCTATTCAATTAGCATCTATTATGTATTGGTATCTTGTCACATGTTGTAGTTTGAAGATAAAACATCCTCGTAGAACTACATTTGGTCTCCAGCTGGTGGTGCTATTTGAGAAAGTTGTAGCACCTTTAAGGCATGAGACCGTGCTGGAATAAGTGGGTCAGTGTTGATGAGCCTTTAGGTGATATATGCTGCCTACTGCACATGCAGTGTCATCAGTTGTCTTTTATCTCCGCTGCCGTGTCTTCCTTGTCTTGATGAACTGCATTGCTTCTTAAACTGTGAGCCAAAATAAATCTTTCTTATATGTATGTATGTATATATATATATATATATATATATATATATGTATGTATATCAGTGTGGATATTCTGCTTGTAAGCACAGCTTCTGTGAGTGTTTACAATGAGCATGGCATGTCCATCATTCAGTATTTCACAATTTTTCTCCAGCCTTTACTTTCTTTCTTCCACCTCTCTCAGGAATTTTTCAGAGAAGATGGGAGTTTGATACAGGTGTCCCATTCACAAAGGAGCATGCAGTGTTATTTATGCCAGGTTCTTTGATCATGTCTGAGTCTCTGCACCAATCCACTGCAAAAACAAAGTTTCTCTGGCTAAAGTTTATACCACTAGCAATTGAAAGGTATGCGAATAGGATATATAGGAACATATAGTCTTTCCATTCAAGAGAAACATTTAATCAAAGCATACAGTAGAATATAGGTGACATGGAAGAGAAGAGAGAATATACAGAACAAAATGTTTATGTCGGGATGGGGGATTTAAGAAAGGAGAAGGTAGGGGAGTGAGTTAGTCATAACTAAGGGTACATAAAGAAGCCTATGGAAATCCACAAGTTTGTGAGATGGAACACGCCAGTTTTAATAAAATCCCTGAATAAATGTCATCAGGGATGAATTTTGGGGAGACAGCATAGAGGCTGAGAAGAGGAGGTGGATAGACTTCTTACAAGGCAGATCGAGAATTTCCTTCCTGCCTCAGTGTTAGGTGATATATTTTAAAGTGCCCATCCAGAATATTATTTTGATTTGTATTCCTTTAGAATCAACTTCAATTTCCAGTGCTATCATCTATCATTTTATATTGTTGTAAATGAATCAAATATTTGTGGCAGACTCTAGGTTTCTTTTGTCATTAGAGGCAGAAAAAGATAAAGAAGAAAGAAAAACAACAGGAGGTTTGCCCAGGAATGTTTAGGATGATGTGTTTACAAGCATCTCCTGGTGTTTTTTTCCCTTTGGGTATTCAATTTGTTATTGTGCTTATTTTAATAATATTGAACAAAGGAGGGAAAGAAATGTTTGGCTACAGATTAATTTAATACATTTATATTACAAAGCTGAACTTTTTTTACCTGCCACTTTTAATACCTTCCTTAACACAACAATAAATAGACAAATTAGATACATTTGCCACTGTGGAATATTGCCCACCTTTAACCCTCTTTAAAACATGCATTCTAAAGAAATTAATTTCCAGAGTAAATTAGAAAATTAATTGTTATTATTAAATATGTATCATAAATTTCCTTATTCATTTTTTAGTTTTGAGATTGTAGTATAATTAAAACATCCACCCCTTTTGTTTCTTCCCTCTAAAACTTCCTATATACCTGTCTTGTTCTTTTTCAAATTCATAGACAGTTTTACATTACTTGCAATGATATGCATACATACATACATATATATATATTCCTAAATATAACCTACTTGGTCTCTATAATACTACCTCTATGTTTTTTTTTTAGGGATGGCCATTTGAAATCAGTTAAACTGGTGTGCTCTTTCTTGGGGAAGGCTGTTTCTCCTGCTCTCAGTATTTTTCAGCTGCCTGTGGAGTCGAGGCTAATGGGCTTTTTCATGTCCACTTTGGAATATGTTTTCATGTTGTTGTTGTTCAGGCCATGTTTGGGCAGTCACGTTGGTGAGATTTTATGGATGTAATTTTTCAGAGCAGTAGAGGATAGTATCACAACAAACACCCCGATCCGCTGGCTCTTACAATTTTGCTATCCCCTTTTCAGCAATGTTCCCTGAACCTTAGGTACTAGACTGTTGTATATGTGAACCTGTCCATTGGGATTAGGCTCTGCAACTGCATTTTGATTGGGAGTAGCTTTCTGTAGTGGCCTCGCTCTGAAGACAACACCTATCTCTGGGTACAAGAACAAATGACTAGATTGTTGTTAGGGATTATGCTGGTTTAGTAAAGTCGTATAGAATCTCCAATAGCCATTACTTCACTAGCATTGAGTAGTTAGCTTGGCTTCTGGTTCAAGCATTACTTTCCTCTTGTTGAGCAAGTCTTAAGTAGTTTAGTGAGTTGCTGGTTATCACCAAGCTGTACATATTTCTACAGCACCCTTAGGATTCTGATACCATGCATGATAAAAGGAGGTACCCCAGGGAGGAAGCAGTCGGGACAGTTCTGACTCAGGGGTTTCTGGGCCCTGTTTCTAAAGTGTAGGGTGTCTTCAGCAATCGGGACCTACTTTAGCCCTCTGAGGCAACGGAGGGCAGTATCAACAAGGCTGTATATTTTGAAGTCTTTTGAACTTCCCTGGAAAACAACTCTGAGAGGGCTTCTCATGCATTATTTTACATTGTATCGTTAACATTTTTTTAAAATTTCAGGACTAATGTTATGATTATTGACTGAGATGATTATATTTATAGTTATAGGAATATATAGCTAATATATATGCACATATAATAATAGTTAAAAAGAGGCCATGAATTTGAAAGAGACAAAGGAATTTGAAGAAAGCCTAAATTTTCAGATCAACTATATTAATTTTTATTACATAAACATGAGCAAATTCCTTTCCTCCATATTTTAGCCAACGCTTGTTCCCATTGTTTCTCTCCTAACAGCATTTAAAATAACTTTCTTACTATTATGAGATGATATATAATCTAAATTTTATTTGCATTTCTCTATGACATGGACACTTTCTAATGTGCCATTTGGCAGAATCTTATTCTGGAATTCATGTAAGTGATGTCTGAGTGAGAATTTTGTTTGTTTGTTAGTTTGACTATTGACCTTTAGATGATTCTTGTATGTTCTGTCATACAGAGATTGGACACATTGTCTTTTATCCTTTAGGTTGACCTTTCATTCATGTGATTATTTAATTTGATTTTCAAAGTTTGTTGTGTGTATAGTTTCATTTTCCATGTTTAATTTTGTTTTTTAGTTTTTATTTGTTTGCTTGTTTTCTGGTCCAAATAAGTCCATGCCTATTGATTATCTCGAAACATTCTCTTGATTTCTTCTACTGTTTACATTGTTACTATTCTTATGACCAAATATTTAATCCATCTTCTGTTCATTTTTCTCCATAGTGAGTAACAGAGGTATTTTGCATAGAGCAACCTAGCACCATTTATTAAAATCGTTGTTTTCTTCTATATGTTTTTAGTAACTTTATGGACAATAGATGCTTATTTCCTGCTGTTGAGTTTCATTGGCTGGTACCTGTTTTTATGTCAATACAATGCTACTTTATTATGACAGCTGTATAACATATTAAGAAATTATAATAATATTTTGTAATGTTATTCAGTGTACTCCAATATTTCTTTTTGGCAAATCAAGATACTTTCTTCCACATTTTAGGACTTTTTTTGTCTCCAGTTAAAGCAAGTCACCAATAGTACCACAGGAATGATATCAAATCTGCAGAATATTTTGGATAGTGTGAACATTTTATTGATTCGTTCACTCCTTAAAAGGTGATGACTTTCCATTTTCTTGCATTAATGTTTTATGATTTTCATCACAGAGATATTATATTTCTATGGTTTGATTTATTCTTAGATATTTTATTTATTCTTACATTTATTTTAAATGGGTTTGCTTTCCTGAGTTCTATTTCAGGTAATTCAGTGTAACTATTTACATAGAGTCTTTTTGTTGAAAGAACATTTTTCAAAGAACATGTTCTGGAAACTTTCAGACTCTTTACATCTGAACAGTCTGAAGCACTGTGTTTGCTTTCTGCCCTAATTTGTGTGATCCTGGCAGCAGTCTTTCTCTGCAGCAAGTAGCCTGCAGTCGGGGCTTCAGTGTGTCTTCACAGCGACGCTTAGTTTTCAATTTTGAGAAGTAAATTGAACTTACTAACATTTTTCACTGCAAATTGTATCAGACACACTGCATTGTTGTGGCAGTAACACAAATGCTTTAATTCCTAGGACATTTCATTATATAAGATCCCACATAACTATTTATTCCTTTTGTTAGTATGTTTGCTGCATTTCTTAAGGGGGCCAGGTACACTGTCTGCTACTAAGAAAAGTAATTGTAAATAAGTCAATATTCCTAGCATTATGAAGTTAAAAGTCTTTATATAAGAAAACAGGATTATGTGTATATCCATAATGTATGCATGTCCTATCAATTTAAAATTGTTAAGTGAGAAAATATAGATAGGAAATTTAGGAACCTGATAACTTGGCTTAACTAGTTTTTGATAACAATGACTCAAACTACCATCTTGTTTATAATGTGCAAGTATTCACGGAAGGGTAATTTAGCACTGTTCTTATTGACCTTCAATGCCATCCTCTCGTTAGTTTAGAAACATCTGTTTTAAAGTGGCAATGGAATATCTCACTTTGGGAAGGAGAGTGATGATTCACATGGGAAAAGGCTGTGTATTACATAGCACAAGCCATTTACTACGAGGTTTGGATTTCAGATCTCTGGGACCTGTGCATAGCCAGGTTAAATAACATGTATCTGAAGTTCCAGCACTGCTATAGGGAGATAGCTGGTGGAGAATCTCCAAAGGTTCTTAGGCCAGTTCTCTTGGCATGCACATCAGGGAACAAGAGGCATTGTCTCACACAAGGTAGAAGGTGAGGCCAGTACCTAAGGCTTTCCTGTAACATTCACATGAATTCCGTGGCACATGCCTGCTCTAACACACACACATGTGCACACTATAAATATATAGACAAAATTTTAAAAGACATAAATAGCCTATACATTTTATTTACCAAGGTGTCAGATGAGAGAGAGAGACAGTGAATGAAAGAGAGAGAGAGAGAGAGAGAGAGAGAGAGAGAGAGAGAAACCGTTGATGGAATATGGTTATTTGACTTTTGAAATCTACTTTTTTGTTGTTTCATAATCTAAACATCATATTTTGCAAAATAATGTTGAATAGTTTTGCAGGGAACCATTAGGAGTTTTGTAATCAGCTATCTGCTTAATGATGTCAGAAGTTCATAGATAATAAATAAAACATTTTGTGGCACTGGAATACAGAGTCATCATTCAAATTCTGACTTCGTGTCTTTTAAATGAAATTCCACGTCTCTCACATTTTTCGAGGACTGGAACAATGTGTGTTTCATGTTTTCTTTTGACTTCTGTTCTCTCCGATACTTAAAATATATAGCCTGGAAGCACACTTCAAAGTGAATGAGTTGCTTTGTATCAAAAGCATGGTGGAGCTTCGTGAATATACAGTTGATGGAGAAAGACCCAGAGATAGAACATAGAAGAATGTGAGACTTCTTCTAAAATTGGTCAGGTCGATTTGGTAGCCGTCTTTAGAAAGGTGTCATGGGACTAGGGAGCAAACATGAAGCCCTCTATTCCCATGACGACTGGGCTTACGAGTGCGAACTTCAGATTTTAGTTAATGGAACTTAGATGCTTTTGTCATGATTAATTAGAAGAACACTTGTTTAAACAGATGTAAAAATGATCATGTGTCAGAGAACAAGGTTGATTCAAATACCATTATAATGCTCTGGAGTTCAGAATAGATGTTAGCCATGTGCTGTACAAAAATGCAGAAACAAAGTTTGTTCAAGAATTTTATACTAACAGAAAATCCTCCTGCATAAAAATGTATTTATTTTATCTTTGTTGTTGTGTTTTTGTGATTGAGTTTCTCTGGGTAGCTGTGGAGCCTGTCCTGGAAATCAATCTGTAGACCAAGCTGGCCTCAAACTCACAGAGATCCTCCTGCCTCTGCCTCCCAAGTGCTGGGATTAAAGTTATATGTCACCGCTGCCCAGCTTTGTTTTTAATCTCATAAAAAAATTATAGCAAATTGTATAGGCTGTCATGAGCCATATCACACACAATGCATCCTTTGATTTAAGACGAAAATAGCTTGGTTTTCATTGATTAAAAGTATTTCTACGACTTAGTAAATTCCTTTTAAGTCTTTTTTTCCAAATAGTTTTCTCCTTGCAAAGTGTAAACCTGAGTAGCATGGAAGGAAATTGATAATTATAGTCCCCTTTGTATTCGGCCTTGTATAGTATTCTCATTTAGATTCTCTTTTGCTACCATGCCTAGATTGCTAATTCTCTTCAGTGGCATTGCTTTGGCTGAGTTGTGTCATTAATCAAAATTTATGCCTCCTACTAACTTTTTCTGTGTCGGGAGAAGAAATTCGTGTTGACACAGGAGAAAAAGAAAGCATTAATATTAAATTCACATGTAATGCTGCTCCTGCTACTACCACCACCCAAGCGAGAAGTAGCTTTATATTTCTGGAACTGATGTCTACATTAAAAGTTTGTGGCTTGGTAGAATATTAAGGGTTTAAGATTGTGCCCCATTTGTCAGTTTCATTCTTAATCCCTGATGCTCCCCTCTGCGCTTTGCCAGTATTTCAGTCCTTTTTGACAATCTCATTTAACCCCGTGTTGCACTCTATAACTGGTTATACTGCTTATGCAAGAAGACAGTCATACACAGAGGTAATCAGCGTGTCTTAAACCATTGTGACATGTCAAGGTGTCTCTCTTATATCCTTGGCTTTACAAATTTCCATGATGTACTACTTGACTGGCTTGCTTCTGGAATTACTCTGTGATGGATCGTGTTCACTTATAACTTAAGTGGCTCTGTAACACTTGAACAATTTCAGAAAATCACTCTATCTTCTAGATTGCAGAAAACGTTTTACTTCCATTGTTTAAAGACAACATTTAAAGCATGCAAAGTCATATATTATTTTGAATAAGTGCAATAAGCATGGAATATAAGATGATCCATGTACAAAATGATCCATACACTGTTACAACAGTGGTCCTTCATTATGACAGAGTGTTTTCCTTTTGGAAGAATGTGATGTAAATCATACCATTTATTTCACAGTCAACTGTAGAACTCCAAAGCTTCAGAGTAAGAAATACTTAATATGTTTATACTTCATATATTTATACTTAATATGTTTATGCATTCAGTTTGCATCATACATGTCAGAAGAAGAACTACTTGGAGACATCCAAAGGCTTGGTTCATAATAGAGAGATGGCCCTAATTCTAGTCGGTGTGTCAGAAGGCAGGTCTAACACCTGTGCTTTGAGAAGTAAACAGAATGGAGGAAAAAAAACTGAATTCAAGATTGTTACAATCTCCAGTTTCAATTTTAACACTCTCTTCACATTTTTATTCCTATTTCTCTTTCGCTCAAAGTCTTTTTGTACGTGGAAGAAAGCTAAAAATGGAAGATTGCAAGAACCGAGATATCCAAGGAGGTGTGCTAAAACTGAATAGGAGGCAGTCCTGTAGAGAGAATGCTTGTGCTGTGGCTGGAAGTATCTGAGCAGACCAAGCCAGGTCAGCCTCTGGGGTTACTAGTTTTAATCCTGGGGAGTGCTGGCATATGAGTTCAGTGGGTCACTTTCAAGCTTGCTCATCTTTACAAAGTCATAGCAGCATTGACCCTAACGCAGTTGATATGACATTGATTGGTAAAATGCTTGTGTGGGATTTGACACATACCTATCTTAAAATCACCATGATTTTTCAAATGAATACCAGAGATGAACCATACTGGTTGTAATTTTGAATACAACATGAGTGAAAACGACAAGGGAAAGTGAGTAGTGAATAAATTACTTGAGGAGTAGGAAAGTAAAAGTGCCAGTCTACCAAGTGGAGCCTTTAAAACACAACATATCTACAACCCTGACCACACACAAGGGATAACAGAATAAGAGAGTAAGGAATATGAGGAGAAAATAGCATGACATGGGATGGAGATACGGCTCAAGGATATAGTCCCTTACCTGGTCCATGCAAGATCCTTGCTTTCACTCTCTACTCAATAAATAATAATGATAGTAATCAATAATTAAATAATAAGAATAAACATAGTGTGGGTCAGAAACTACATAAAGGATATGATATTGCATCAATATTCTGGGCATATAAGGGTAGAATGACATTGATCAATTATAATAAAAGGGCAACATGCACTGTTCCTTCAAGTCTGTCACAGGGGCAAAGGATTAAGTAATGAATGTGTTTTCGTTGGTGCAGCCTCTTCTCAAAGTCCTCCTGCTGTGCTATTCATTTTATTTTATTATTATTCACTCAGATGTATACACCCATCTTTTCCTTTCTTGGCTCTTGACTTTAATTGCATCCTGCACTCACGCATTGA
The DNA here is from genome assembly GCF_950005125.1 of Chionomys nivalis. Taxonomy (NCBI): domain Eukaryota; kingdom Metazoa; phylum Chordata; class Mammalia; order Rodentia; family Cricetidae; genus Chionomys; species Chionomys nivalis. Next base: position 31,716,164 of record NC_080101.1, read on the forward strand.
TTTTGATTGCATGTCTGGACCCTTTGTCATTTAGCCACAAACCCAGTTTGGTTGCTGATTACCTAAGTGCAGATTTCCTGTTAGCACATTAGAGGAAGATTAGGCTTGTCTTCATGGTTCTTGCATGATTGTTTTGATAGAAATCATGTTAATGTTCGGATTACTTTCTCACTCAAACTTTGCCCACGATATATTGAATTTATATTAAAATGGAATCACTTGTGTCAACAGTGTTTTTTAGCAGAGAAAATAGATCTACTTGAAGAGTGTTTTATAAAACAATATACGTTTTGTAAGTGTGTTCTGAGAAAATTGTGAAGTCAGAACCACTGCAGGAATTTATGTTCATTGTTTCTAAATGAATATCTTCCACCAAATCCTACAACTCATATATCTATACAGCAAACATAATGATACTCCTACAGCCAAGAAGTAAGTGTTAATATCAAAAAGCAGAAACGAAATACTGCTAGTAAAGATGTCTAAAAGAATACTAGAAATATCAAGGAGAAGGAAAAATGATCGGAGCAGACATTAGTGTTGACTCTTAACAGTAACAGTGGCATTTGGAAATTCAGGTGATGAAGCTGAGAGGTGTCAAAGACAGTTCATACTGTGTCCTGGCAGATGGTTAAGTAGTATTTTTTCATTAAACAATCCATCTGAAGTTCTTTCATCTATATTAAATTTGCCTCAAAGGAAAGAAGAAGATTTAGATATGTTTGTGATCCTTTATTTGGGAGCAAATCCATTTTCTATGATTTCTGTCAAGTACTAAAACCCATTTAAAGGAATTAACTGTGATAATTCACTGCTCTGAATGGATTTCTTTTGCAGTATTCTTCCCGTGTTTTCATATTTCATTCAACTCAAGAGGCTTCATCTTGCAGCTCCATGCCCCAAATATAAACATACATCATCTGCATGTCGCTTGTACCTACATGCACTCTCTCTATATGTGTGTGTGTGTGCAAATACCAAATGTGTGTTTCAAATGCAGCACCCAAGCTCTTGCTTTTGTCATCCTTACTCTAATAATGATTGATTGTCTGTATTCTGATATTAATTTATTGTCTCTGCTTTGATTTTTAAAAGACAATGCATTCTTCTTCAGTGATTCTATTAGTTCTTTTATAAATTTTGAGTTCACATTTAAAGATATTGTGGGTGTGCATATGTATTGTGTTGCTTTAATGTGTTGTGTTGGTCTGTCTTTGTCTTTTTGTCTGTCTGTCTAAATTTTTTTCTTTGGAAGAGGAGCAATGGAGACACTACTTAAAATCTGCTTAAACACAAAAGTTGCAAAGCAATTTTTAGTAAAGTATCATGGAAGAATATTGACAAAAATGATGGGTGTTTTATACACTGGCATTTATTGTGTATCAACCTTAGATTTCACATCATGTGTGCCACATATATCAACTTTTTGAACAATTATTCTGTATTCCAGTGCCAGTGTTATTCAAGAGGGACATTGGCGTGGCTCTTGATGAGCCTGTTCCGAAGCTCTTATTGCTTCTTAATATTTCAGGACTCTGGTTTGAACATCTCAAACATGAACGTAACTATAGTAAAAAAAAATACACTAGTCAATATGCAATACCTACATGGTTAAGGTGAGCCATCTGAAGGATGAAGAAAATGGCATCAACCAGAAAAAGGAATCCAGTGACACTGGTTCTTATATAGATTTGTGAATCTATTTATATAATATTCTATGGCCTCTGAAGGTAGTTGCCAGGGAGGATTTATAACAGTTGCAACAAGAACATCAATGAAATAAAGAGATAAACACACATTTGGAGAAAATCAGGTTTGATTTTCTCTACATGTGAATTGGAATTATATACATACACACACTAAATTTGTCTTTGAGTTGTATCCTGAATCCCTTGCAGCCTTGCAGTGTTTCGTTTGCTTCACCATCTGATGAAATTTTTCAATTCAATAAGACTATACAGTAGAATGTTGCATCTAATACAACATTTTTAATCTGCTTGACATACATAAAAATATTCATTGAGCCGGGCGGTGGTGGCGCACGCCTTTAATCCCAGCACTTGGGAGGCAGAGGTAGGCGGATCTCTGTGAGTTCGAGACCAGCCTGGTCTACAAGAGCTAGTTCCAGGACAGGCTCCAAAGCCACAGAGAAACCCTGTCTCGAAAAACCAAAAAAAAAAAAAAAAAAAAAAAAATATTCATTGAACTTTATCTACTTTGCATAGCTAAAAGATTATTGCTTCTTTACAGGATGAAATATGAAATTATAAACTATCACTGTATTTTGTATCTTTGTCTCACTATCATTGCTAAAATATTGAACTTCTTGAGAAAAGGGAATCTTTATTCTGTATCTCATATCTCTAGTGTCTACAACATAGAAGATGCTTAAGAAATTTTGAAAAGTATCTATGCAAACTACAAGTTACAAAAGTTTATCTTAATTATATATTGTCATTTGAAATTCTTATTCTAATGCCACCCCTTTAAACCTGTTATCTACAGCTTTTGATCATAATGGGTCTTAAATAAACCCTACTAAGAATGTTTCTAACTCTATTTATTTGTCATTTCTATCTATGTCTTTCAGAATCTTATGCAATTCAACAAAAATAGGGCACAGAAAACTACTGTTGTCGGCTTCATGTTTCCTCTTCCACTTTAAATTTTGCTTCTCCTCAAGGACTCAGTGTGAGCTACATGTGGGCTTTCACACAGGCTCTTATACTTTTCTTCTGCCTCCTGTATCTAGTAAATTCCTCCTCATATTTCAAGATTCATCTTGGGCATTTCTGCAGTTTTAAAAGCTTTCTCGACTTCTAGATTAAAAAAAAAAATTCCACAATCACTTTCCCAATTTTTACTTTTATTAAGAGAGTCCACGGACCATGCTCCTGGGACACTGGTTCTCTAAGAGCATAAGAAATACATCAAAAGGAGTCAGAGAACAGGAAACACACAGTCTTAAAAATGAAACTGAAATTGTGTGTGTGTTTTAAGAGACTGAAGTTTTAATAGAAAGAATAATCAGATCCTCTTCAATATTTATGTTCTTTATGACTTTCCATGAGCAATCTCTAATATGTAGTATTTCTCATGAATGTTTTTTTTTTGCAAACAGTTTTTGCAAAACACTAACCACCAGCAGGGGTTAGCTTTTTACAAACATATCTTATGAAAACCTTATTCTATTAATTTGCTTACTATTCCATAAAATCTGTGAGCCCTGTAAGTTGGGGTAGTATGTAATACCTTCTGTTGCTCTGATTTAGCACACTGAGAATATGGTGTTCATTCTGACTTAGTTTCCAAGTGAAAATATTCCTAATCACATCTGCATAGAAAGATGGAAGCAAATAACATATTTCCATCCCTTTTTTGCTGTGTTCATGATGGATGTCTATATATAACCACTGGATAAAACAATAAAGTATATGAAAAAGATAAACAATCACTTTTATGGTAATCTATATTTTTTTAAAGAATTAGAGTTATTCACCATTACAGAATATTTTCCTTGTTAATATTTTTAATTTAGTTTATACTGAAGCATTAAGGTATGCATAAAACTTTAAGTATTAACATTTCTGTTTTTTTTCTCATTTTTTTATTATTTGTCACCATTATTAGCTGAAAAGTTTAAGCTTATATTTAAAACACTTAATATAAAAGAAAGTCACATATTTTTAGCTTAATTAAGTCAATATTTAAAAGACTTAGGCATATAGACATATTAACATTTGTGTTTTGACACAATGCTATATAACAACAATGTTCACACAGACTAATGCAAAATACTTATTTTATGTTGCACACTTATACTGGCACATATACAAACATAACAAATATAGATTTGCATTTAATTTTAGCCCACTCTAAATAGACTACTAATATTGCTTGTGGTTTGCTTTAATAATGTGTCTTATGAGTATATGGTTGAAAACATTCAAATATTATTTCAGCTCATTTCAACCCAATTGTTGGCAAGGCAATGTAAGTGTGTGTGTGTGTGTGTGTGTGTGTGTGTGTGTGTGTGTATTTGGTGTGTGAGTGTGGATGTGTGTAGGCATGTATGCATATGTTTCCTACCTACAAGATTTCGCACTGAACCTGTAGCTAGACTTGCAGCATGTTGCAAACCCCAGAACCCTTCCTGTCTCTGCCTCCAATAGTGTTCGGGATAAAGGGAAGTGCCTAAGCCCATTTTTGTCTTTCTTGTGAAGCATCCTGACCCAAGAGGATTTTCAAACAACAAATTTACTTTTTCTGGGAAAAAAATCATTTGCTTGGGCTGATTTTTTTCTCCTTTTATTAATTAATTGATTCAATTAAGATGTAAAATTTGGACAAAAATTTTTGCATATAAATTGTATCCCACATTCCATGCACTACCTTCTTAGTATTAGACAATAGCCTGAAAGATCATACGAGCTTTTTAATACAATTTCTCTTCTTCTATTACCCCATAAATCACATCAGTATAGTCTTTATTACTTTAAAATACAGAAATAGGTTTTGAGAGTGATGTTCATAGGGAACATTAAGAAAATTTTATAAAACTATTTTCATTTAAAACACAGGAGACTCAAGTTCACTCACGCTGTTTAATTAAATGATTAAAGTCATAAGGAGAATCAATGGGGCATTAGAGTATTACCAGCAGTAATCATGTCCGTGTGCATTAGCATTTCTTAAAAGATTAAATGTGTGTGTGTCTTTGTGTTGATATATGCACGTGAGTCTAGATTCCCACAAGGGTTCCCCTGAAGCTGAAATTATAGGCAGTTTTAAGTCACATGGCTAGAGTTCTAGGAACTGAACTCTGATCCTCTATAAGCACAATATGTACAATTAAGCCATCAACCCAGCTTCATGATTTAACATTTCGTAATTAGAAGCTATAAAGTAAAAAGACAGAATCTATTCCAATGGTGATTTTATGTATATTTGATTGTTTATGAAAATACACATTTTATTAGTAACCATTCAATTCAAAATCATGGTCATAAACACAAATTTGTCTATGTGCAACAAGGACTAATCGAAGCAGGAAATAGTGTTCCTGTAGTAGATTACTTTCATAAGTTTTTTAAATCATCAGAGACATATTTAATTAACATGTGACTTATCATAATTTAGTTTTGTGTTCTTTTTACTTTGTGTTTTTTTTCTTCTGAATATTGTAATTAAAAATAAAAGAGAACTCTAATCTATTGATCTAGTTTAACCTAAGTTTCAACTTAATATCACAATCTAGATACTTAGGTATGAGGGTTATGGTCTCTTCTCAAACTTCTTTAAATATTTTCTGTAGCTTATAAATACTCAAATATTTTGAGACTATTTAAAGTCAAAAGGACTTAATAAAGAGGTGACTTCATATAGAGCAGAGATACTTGAACTTAAATAAACACGAGCTGCAACTCAAAAGCGTGTTATAAAGAAAATGCATGGAATTTAAAGCTCAAGATTTTGAATAATATATATTACGTTCAACTTGGGGATCTGAGATGAAGCCCTGTCCTAAATACATGTCCTGAAGCAGGTCACATTTCAGAAACACGGAAAAGAAAAAAAAAAGATACTCAGCAAATAAAAGCCAGAAGGTAAACAAACTTATATGAGTTTCAGATGACATCTTAGATAATGAGACAGTCTCAAAGACTGAAGATAGAAGGAAGACAGAAGAAGCGGTATTACATGGGTTGGTGGGATACGTCAATAGTACAGAATTGTAGTTATTATGAGTATAAGTAGACAAAAGCATTCCTGATCTCCCTCTTCTCCACAAACCGAGGACAAGTTTGAAAGTCATAAGATTCAACCATATCAATTGTCAAGATGAGTAGAAGCTGTGAAATAATTTAGCTTATTTTTATGAGTTATTTCTCATACGTACTCAATGGTGAATCCAAGTTTACATGCTTATATTTGTCACAGGTTGGATTAAGAACTTAGAGTATACTGTCACCAAAGGTTGGGATCATAAAATGAAACAAAACAATTAATCCACCTTCTCAGAATTCACACCCATGATTGTGACTGCATTTTGTCACTCTCTTCTTCCGACTTGGAATACATTGTTCCAGATGTAGTTTGTCATTCATACTAACTTAAATGAGGCTTTCACCCAAGACATTAACTTTGCTTTGTTTCTGATTTTCCAATTTTTGATGTATTTATCCGGATCATTTTTAAGTTATTTTTTAAGCGAGTGTAGGTCTTTTCCTTGTATGTATATCCATGTAACATATGTGTGCTTAATGTCTGGGGAAATAAAAAGAGGATGTTAGACAACCTGGAACTGGAGTTAAATATGGTTATGAGCCACCATGTGGGTGCTGGGAACCTAACCTGGGTCCTTAGGAAGAGCATCCAGTATTCTTAACCACTGAGCCATCTCTTCAGCTCCAGGGATCAAGTCTTTTTGGAAATCATAATTTATATAGTATCAAGGCCTAATTTTTCCATTCCTGGTATTCTTTTCACCCTATAATTTCCTTTATTAACAAGAGTATATGAAATATGAGACTTGAAATTTGATAATCAAAATGTTTTCTGACTCTATATGTCTATTAATAAAAGTAAAACTGTGCTATAATAGCCTTCAAGTGACTTTTTGGCTAGCGTTTCACTTTCAGCAACAGCCGTTCCACTCACTTCAAAAATCAGCAGCATTTGTACACCACCTTCTTTTAACTCACGCAAGACTTCGTATTTGCATAATTTTCAAATGAATGAAATATGCCAATGCTGTTTTACTTTTCCTCTTTCCCTTCTTTCAAGATATTTTTGGACTTAATGAATTTTGCCAGTCGGTAGGCTAGGTCTCTGCCTCGCTCCCCACCATTTCTCTGTTCAAATTGTATGCTCAGAAAAGCTTATCTTCTCTGTTGTTAAGCAATTCATTCATTAAAAAGGAGCAAGGCATAGAAAGAATAAAGAACTCTTTTCTTGTTGGCATCCATTGAAAGGAGCACATTGCAAATCTTCCAATATGGCTAGGGTTCTCCATTCCCCTTACAAAGACACCATGAGAATACATTTCACTGCCTTTCTCTAATCAACATATGTTCTTGTTCATTGTTTTCAATGTGTTTAGCGAATCCCAATGTGAAGAGAGGCTAGTCTATACATGGATCAAATAACCGAAAGCTGTATGTTGTAAGGCTGTTCGTATTTTTGCAATTTATATAGTTATCTGTGAATTTAGTTTTTTCTCACTGGCATTATTTTTTCCGTTTATTGAAAATAGCTCTTTTCTCACATAATATATCCTGATTATGGTTTCCTCTCACTCTCCTGTTCTCAGTCTCTCCCCGTCTCCCTTCCCATCCAGAGCCGTTTCCTTTCTGAATCTCATTAGAAAGGAACAGGCTTTAAAGAGATAATAATAAAATATAATAAGAGAAAACAAAACTTGTCCCATCAAAGTTGGACAAAGACAAACCCACAGGAGGGAAAGAGGCCTAAAGAAGGCAGAAGAATCAGAGGCCTACTGAGCATTTCAGCTTTAATCAATCTTGACCGAGATTCGTTCTAAAGAAGAAAAGCTAATCATTTTGATTTCATATGTTATGTAAACTGTACCAGGTACATTGGGATTCTGTTTCATTTATTTTGCTTTGTAGCACCAAAGGTCAAACTCATGCCCTGTGCCTGCCAGGTAAGTGCTCTATCACTGAGCAAAGACCCAGTTTCCAAATAAATTTTCATTTTATCCCTTGCTGAATAACAGCAAATTAACTTACTTCTGGACATTTGAACTAATTGCCTTCAGTTTACTTTTTCTATGCTGTTAAATGATGCTATCTAGAGTGAAAATAAAGAGTCAAATTAATATAAATCAATACCTACAATAACTGGCAGAAGTCTAACTTTTGTCAAAATAATTATTAAATAGTGGCTACCTAATGGATGAAAGGAACTGTGCCCAATGCCATAGACATATTTCATTAATCATTACCAGGATCTCATTAATAAATACATTTTTATTTTATTCTACAGAAGGCATCCTGTTTCACTCATGTATCCAATACCTGTTTATAACTCTCTGTGCCTCTGGAATATGATTTTCTCCAGCAATCCCATTAAATATATTTAGATAGAATGTAGAATTTTTTCACATTACTGAAGAAAATTTAAGCAACTATTTTCCAAACAAATCAATTGTTTGTTGCTTTCTTAGTCCATTTGAGTTTCTGTATCAAAACTAATAAACAGCATGATTTATGAATAGTCTTAGATAAAAAGCATCAGTAGACTTCATGAATGATGAAGAATGGTTCTTCAGCCTCATTTATGTCATCTTCTAGCTATGTCCTCTAATGATGGAAGGACAGACAAGCTCCCCTGGGCATCTTTCATAAAGACAGAAGTAATTCCATTCATGAGTGAGTTGCTTTTATGATTAATTGTCCCATAAATGCTCCATTTCTTAAACTTCATATTCAGTTTTGAAATATAAATAGTGTTGGAAACTACTAGAATGGAATCTTGTGCCATATCAGAAAGCATAACAAGAAGACCTGCCTCTTTCTGAGGGGTCCTGTAGTTGGAATTTCATTGGACTGGCAGCTGTTCACAGCAATTATGCTTGGATATATGGGCCCCATGATGGGCATTAAATGTAGTCAGACTTTTTTTTGTACTGCTAGGTCCCAAATAATGCCATGGAGACTTATTAATTAATTATTAAAATTGGCCTTCGCTTAGACTTGTTTCCAACTAGCTCTTATAATTTAAACAATTTATATTAGTCTATGTTCTGCCTCATAGCTTGTTACCTCTTCCCCATATTGTTGTATGTTCCACTTACTGCATGTCTGGCTGGTGAATCCCCACCTCCCAGATTACTTCCCAGAGTTCGTATGACTGCCTAAAAGTCCCACCCTATCCTCTCTTGCCTAGCTTTGGTCATTCAGCTTTTTACTAAAGCAATGAGAAGGTGACTTCTTAGAGACAAATCTTCACGGTATAATCCAATATTTCACAGCAGGGTCCTAGGAGGTTGCATGAGGAAATGACACTGTATCTGAGTCAGAATCACAGTTGTGAACCATAGGGAAGAATGGAGAATGAAGGCAGATCAGAGTAGGGAAGGAGCATGTGTAAGCGGCTTGTGATAAAGTAGGATTCTAACACTTTAGGACAATAATATCAGCCACTGTTGACTGTGGTGCTGAATAAAATAGAACACAGAGAAGCTGCCTGTCATATATGGCCTTTCAGCGGGCCACCTATTAATTTTAGATTCTAGCCTAAAGGAAGGTAGAATATAGATGTTTATTTGCTTGTCTGTTTATTTTAATTAGTAGTGAATTGTACTCACATCTGCACTGTGCAGAGATCACTGTGACTGTTCTGTAGGGAATGCCTTAGAACATAGCAACATAGCAGTATGGGTAAAAGGATAACACTTTAGAGTCATTTACAGAGTTGAAGGACAATAGCAGTGCCCTTGAGCAGGTAATAAGAAAAGGTGTTAAGAAAAATGAATGGGAGTCAAGAGAAGCTTGGGATCTGCAATTGGCAAAGGTTTTGTAATTGGCTAAATGAAGTGATGGGAGAGAGGAGAAAGCCAAGGTTGTTGTCCAACACAGTGGATGTTAATTGAATACTTGCCCAAGGACAAACAGCTAATAGAGGTGAGGGATTTGGATCTTGTTCAAAATGTATGTACTTAACATTATACCCCTTTGACACCCAGAGTATGATGGCTAAGCGCTGCAGGATTTGAATTTCCAGACGGAAAATGATGCACTTGGACATGTACAAGGCCCACCGGGGATATATATACTGTGAATGGTTCATGGAAGAATTCCAAGTCATGTCTTTCAGAACTAGATGGGATGTTTTTTAATACAAAACACACCATGCTTTGTATAAATTTTTCATTTTGTATCTCCATCTTGTTTATGAGAATAATCCTCATAAATATGGTACACAAAACCTTGAAAAACACCATTTCCTAAGATCCTTCAATGAAGAAACAATGTGCTAAACCAGAAAACCATGTTTACTGTATAATGCTTCATTACTCATTTAATATTAATGTTTATTATTTATTATTAGGTGATAATATATATATATATATTTTTTTTTTTTTTTGGTTTTTTGAGACAGGGTTTCTCTGTAGCTTTGGTGCCTGTCCCGGCACTAGCTCTTGTAGACCAGGCTGGCCTCAAACTCCCAGAGATCCACCTGCCTCTGCCTCCCTAGTGCTGGGATTAAAGGCATGCACCACCACCGCCCGGCTAGGTGATAATATTATGTAACAATAAAATTATGCTATAATAGCCTTTCATATTATTATTATGTATTTAAATCTCAAAGACCAAGAGAACTAATTTTATCTGAGGTTAGGAAAAATACTTTTTTAAAATGCAAATAACCATAGAATGTGAGATGGAAAATCATCACCCCTTTTGGACTTTTTCTCCTCAATCAGAAGAGCAGCTGTATTTCAAATATCAAAAGTGTTTTTTTGTTTGTGTTTTAACTAATAAAGCTTGCCTGGAGATCAGAGTGCAAAGCTAGGACACTAGAGGCCAGGCAGGGGTGGAACACACCTTTAATCCCAGGACTAGGGAGACAGAGGCAGATGGATTGCTATTAGTTCAAGGCCACCCTGAGCTCCACAAAATTGATCTAAAAGAGAAACAGAACTCACACAGAAGTGATCCTAGCACTTGGGATCACATTCCTTTAATACCAACACTAGACAGGTGGAGACAGGAGTGATGTGGCTGGGTAGAGAGAGGAATATAAGATGGGAGGAGACAGGAGCTCAGTGCAGTCTGAGCAGCAGTCGGTCTGAGGTTGCAGTCTGGGCAGTCAGTCTGAGGATGCAGTCTGAGGACAGGATCGCCCCTTTGGTCTGAGCATTAGTAGACATAAGTACTCTAGTGGCTGTTCTACCTCTCTGATCCTTCAGCTTTCACCCCTCAGATACCTGACACTGAGTTCTTAGTATTAAGAACAATGAGAATTTGTGCTGCAAGCAGATTTAAAGGAATTATAACCACAGAAATCCATTCAATATGTTACCACAAAACAACAACTTTGGCCACCAAAGTAAACATGACTTAAATTGTTAAAATTTGCCTCCACTTTATATGCCTTCAAGTCTCTTTCATGGCTCCAAATACTGTTTCACATACAATGCAGTTTTGATTTAATTAAACATGGACACTGCACACATTAATGAGAAAGAACAAAAAGAGCAATAAAATATGTGTAATTATTTTAAATGTTTATAGACCATCCCAGATGGTGACATAGGCTTGTTGCCTTCCTAAGCCTGCTGCTGTGCATAGAGTTATTTCTCCTGATTGTATTTTCCCAACAGAGGTAAAACAAGACTGTGCCAGGTTAGACTGGGTCTGTGAAAGATGAGCCAATTCTGTAGTTTTCACTGATGTACTTACTCTGTGTGGTACTGCTTTCTAAATGTCCTACCATGTGGTAACATCCTTCACACTGAACATCATGGAATCAACACATGAACCTTTGAGGAACTGACTAAATCAATCTCAACCATAGCATATATTGTTTAACGAGGTTTCGCCAAAGAAAATATTCAGGTCTTTAAAATTCAACCCAATTCCCTGCCGAATAGTTCTTATAACTCAATAACCACATTTGTTTGACCTCAACTAAGTCCACGAAATTATGATAAGAGAATGTCTTACTGCCACAAAGTTAATGTACGCAAGCATTGACAGTGCTTAAGATTGTAAGGAACTGAAAAGGACTGGCTGACATGGCTGAGAACCTGCCTCCACTAAAATAAACTCTTGGTTGCTTCTGCAAGCAAGTATGTGTGTGACAAAAGGTCTTTCTTACTCCCTGAAAAGAGAGATAAACAGAAATGTAGCAAAAGTTAAGCAAATGACCATTAGCAAGGTCTATTTATTTTTATAATCTGTAAAATTAATGTGCTTTCATTTACTTCAGAAAGTTTCAAAACATCTTCAGAGTGCATGGGGAGAAGAGAGAGCCTATAAAACTCAGTCAAATCAAATGGAGAGAGTCATAAATACAAAGACATTGCCCCTGGCAGAAAACATTTCTAACAAAATAATAATAAACAGGCTTAATCAATGTAAATATTTAAAAGCATTCACAACAAAGCAGTAGATGAAATTAGGGCCGTGTGAGTTCAAGGAAGTCAGAGACAATTAACACAATTTTGAGTATAGTAAATTTGAAACATCTAATTTTTGCAATCACAGAGGTATCCAGAGAGTTATTTATTTTCAAAAAATTCCACACAAGCAATCTGAGAAATAAAGGGAAGCATGGTTTACTCTTCATCTTGAAAAACAAATCAATAACATACAGTGCTCTTTTCGACCCCATTGTTCAGGGAAGTAAAGATTATTAAAGGAGAGCATCTGGGATGCTTGAGAAAAGGATAACACAATGTTCAGGAGTCCAAATGGCCAGGCCTCTGCTGCAGGCCATGTTTCTCAGCTAGTAGAGCCTGGCCCCCTGACGGTGGAAATAACCTGGGACATGTGACCCTGTCCACCAAGTGAGTCTGACCAGTGTCAAGTGCTCCAGGAAGCACCTCTGGCATTTCTAATATTCACAGTACTTTAATAACAAATAATGTGGCACAGATCTCAAGTCAGAGCAACAGAGGAGTAGATTTTACAGTTTTTCATTAACATCAACCTTCTGAATTTATCTGGAAGCTCCCGTGGAAACTTTCCCCATTGGGAGAATGAGGGTTTGCATCACAGTATAGTTGAAATGCTGCCGAGAATAGGTGGGCTGCTTGAGCTACACCTCTAGGTCATTTTCATTCAACCTGTTTCATAGATTCTGAATTAATATGTGAGCTGTGAAACCCTTAAAATGCCTTGTCTCATTTGCATAACAGATAGAAATAAAATGTTCCTGCTAATCATTGAGGCATATGTAGTGTGTTTCATCTGATTAGTTTAGTTTGAATGTAATTCCTGATTATCTCTTCTGCTTCTCCAGGAGCCCTGGATGCAGTGTACAGCATCCCCTGAGATGTCTGCACCCTGTACCTACTGTATACAAGGGAAAATACTTCTATTTTCAGAATATTTTGTTTCTTTTCCACTGTGGTATATCAAAAGATAAAATTACAATAAATTTAACTTTTTGGCCTTCCATGGCTTCATCTAAGGAAAGTAGAATAGGCATTTCAGCAGACTTAGCAGAGGAGATTGTTATAGCCAATAAGAACCCGAGAAAGCAGAAACAAAGACTGAAAAAACCTGAGGGGCATGGGAACACTGATATAAGTTCTAGAGTCCAACGGCAGAGAGCTGAGACAACTAATGTCCAAGAAAAGATTGTCCAATACAAAAAGAGAGACTGAGAGTGAGAAAGAGATAGATAGAAACAAAGGATCTGATTAAGGCTCTCAGTTCCTGTGTTGGGTAGCTCACCACTTTGTCTATCTGTGTGTGTGTGTGTGTGTGTGTGTGTGTGTGTGTGTGTGTGTGTTCTATAATGACTTCTTTTTCCTAAGGGCACTGTGCTCATGTATGTGTACATACCCACCCATGGTCACATACAAATATACATCATTAAAAATAAAAATAAATGTCTCTTTATGAAGGCTGAAGTTTCTATCAGGTTGTTCTAACCTCAGAGATGTGCTTTCAACACCCCATCATCATTCCTTACCCCAGGCCCTGGGCATGACAAAGGGGTTCCCACTCCCGTGAGCCCTCTGAAGGTAGCTCAGTATTTGCTTTCCAATATCCTGTCACACCTTTACAATATTCTCCTTTTTTTCATCTTTGTCAAACTATCCCAGTTTTCCTGTAGAATCTGGTTGATTTACTCAATGTCTTTGGGTTTTATGACATACTTTAGTGCTCACTAACAGTGGCAGCAAGGGTTTTAACAGCAACATATTAACATTTCATGTTCTTATCATCTCAATTCATCACTGATATATAAATATGAATTTAATTCATGACCTTACCAAGTAGAAAGGAAACAAATATGTGAATCCCATATAATCACATATTGTTGCTATGGATAATGCTTTCAAAACCATCCAAGATACTGTACAGTGCCCAAGGACATCTCCCTGGACACCTGCAAACCCCTCTAGAGTCAAGTCTCTTGCCAACCCTAAGATGACTCCCTTGGGCAACTGAGGAGAGGGAACCTGAAATGATCCTATCCTATACTGATGAATATCTTACATATCACCTTAGAACCTGCATCTGGCGATGGATCGAGATAGAGACAGAGACTCAATTTGGAGCAACGGTCTGAGCTCTTAAGGTCCAAATGAGGAGCAGAAGGAGGGAGAACATGAGCAAGGAAGTCAGGACCACGAGGGGTGCACCCACCCACTGTGACATTGGAACTGATTTATTGGGAGCCCACCAAGGCCAGCTGGACTGGGACTGAATAAGCATGGGTTGAAACTGGACTCTCTGAGCATGGCGGACAATGAAGGCTGATGAGAAGCCAAGGACAATGGCACTAGGTTTCGATCCTAATACATGAACTGGCTTTGTGGGAGCTTAGCCTGTTTGGACGATCACCTTCCTGGACCTAGATAGAAGTGGGAGGACCTTGGTCTTCCTGCAGGGCAGGGAATTTGGACTGCTCTTCAGTATCGATAGGGAGGGGGAATGGAGTGGGGGGAGGAGAAGAGGAGTGGGGATAGGGAAAGGGGAGTGGGGGGAGGGGCAATATGTGGGAGGAGGGGGAGGGAAATGGGAAACGGGGACAGGTGGAAATTTTAATTAAAAAAGAATAAAAATAATTAAAAAATAATTTAAAAAAATTTTTATAGAAAAAAAGAAACTGTACAGTGACTATTATATTAAGAACAAGAATGGAGACTATATATTAATAAAGATTCAGGTTAAGAACCTTGACAATAGTTCTCCACAGTGGATCACTGCTGTGAGACACAAATAGAAACCACAAGAGCGAAGTAAGTGGCCAGAATGCTAAACCAACCTGCCAATCAGTCAGCAAGTATTTACTCTTCTAAAACTCCATGTTCCCGGTCCACTCTTTCCACAGTGATTTATCCAAGATTTTCCCAAGTTTTGTTCATTCTATTTTCTTTTATATTGATTCTTTCTTCTATTAACCCCATTGCCTATAAAACTACCATCTTGTTTGGTCTTTTGTTAATTGCTTTTCTTCTAAGTCTGATACTTCATCCTCTGAGGAGAGATTTTATGTCCAAAAGTAGGAGAGGATATTCTCATCAAAATTATATAAACCAGGAATTAAAATCATGGTACTAATGTGCTCCAGTTAAGTCTGTGTTCCATTATCCAAACTATATATTTTTTTCAATTGCATTTTTTAGATTGAAGTGTGTTAAGATGCCAGCTAGGCACCCAATTCTTTCATTTGATGTTTTTTGGACAATTCCTGTTTGATGTACTATCTTTTACATTTCTTTAACATGCAAATTTGAGACTTCATAGATTCTAATAACGTATGAGTTTGCTTGGCAACAAAGTACAATAACAATAGCCCTTCTTATGTAAAGCAATACCTCTAAATTAAACTCAATGTGATTCCTCAATAGCAAAATTTTTAAGATACTAACTATAACATGAAGTAATGAAATATGCTTCAAGTATCTTATGATAAACAAAATGAGTTGCTATACAGTTCTAACATATTGGGTTAGGGTCCCTGGTGCTTAAATCTTCCAATGCTTTCATTTTAGCACTTAAACTTGAAATTTTTTCTCTGTATTCTTTACTATGGAAGGCATAGCAATTTTGTTTCTCCCCCAAAGACATTTTTCTAAAGAATAAAAGTAGGCCTTTGAAGAAGAGAATGAATTTTTAGAAATGAATCAAGGTGTGAAAAATGCAGAATGTAAATATTGTGTTGGATGTAAAGACTAGAAAGGGCTAAGCTCATGCATTGATTGGAAAAACATCTTCATGGAATAAGCTAATGAGTTCTTCCACTTTTCTTCTGTACTGATATTCTGTGAGTACTTGTGTGGTGGGGGGCGTGTGTGTTTGGGGGGGTTGTATATCTGTATGTATTGGTGGTTTGAATGAAAGAATGAGAATTCCTCACATCGTCGGCTCATGTGTTTAAATCCACTTGAGAAGGCTTAGGAGGTGTGTTCTTCTTGAAAGAGGTGTGCCAATGGGGGGTGGTCTTTGAGGTTTCAAAAACCCATGCTAGCCCCAGTGACTCTTTCTATCTCTGCTGCCTGCTGATCAGGATGTAAAGTTCTCAGGCACTTGTACAGCTGACTTACAGATGGTTGTAAGTCACTGTGAGGATACTGGTAATCAAACCAAGTTCTTTTACAAAAGCAGAAAGTGCTGTAACTGTTAAGCTCCAGAAATATGTTTTAATGATAGATAAAAACATAGATGAGAAAATTATGAATGAGACTAGAGAATAAAATAAAATTGACTCCAAATGATGGAGCTAAACAGAAAAGTTTGAATAAGAGAGAAGGCTCAGCAAGCAAACTTTCACTAAGTTTGATACATGAGCCTGACTTCTAGAAGCCAAATGATAAAAGAGAATATCAATTCCCAACTGGTCCGACAATCTCTGCGCATATCTACCATACCAAGTGCATGTGAGTATGTACACACACAATAAATAATAAACAAGTAAATGTATAAAAAGAAGAAAGTTTTCTAACACAATTCTTTTAATGCTTTTATCTGAAAAAAATCATACTGACAAATTTTGCTCTGGGAACAAAAGAAATGTTTGACATTTATAGAAAAGATTGGAAAGTGGTGATGCCATCCTGGGCTTCCCTTGACTTCACAGTACGTTTCCTTCTGTAGAATTGAGAAGATACACACAGTGTAATCTAAGGTAGGCCAAGTTTACTAAAGTAGATTAAGCATACTTTTAATGGGTGAGAAAAGACAATGGCCAAAGAGATTCTTATGATGATTTATATTGTTGTAGTCTTGATATTATTTTTAAAACTTTTAGTACAGACAACCTACTTAGGTGAACTTTTTCCTGATGCTGGTGACTCGGGCATCAAGTTTTCAATATGTAGCTTTTAAGAAACACTCAAAACATATTATAATGACAAACTGGATTCAGGGGCAGGCATCAGATTTTAATGGAATAAGTAATTGACAGTGCTGTTGGTTTAATTTTTGTAGAAAGGGACAATGGTATGCAAAGTTTCCTGCTCTGTAGTAATGATAAGGTATAGGACTCCAGAAATCAAGTTTAGGAAATTAATCAGTGAATGATCATCAGAGGGTCACCACCAAAGCCTAGAGATGTGATTCAACTCCTATTCCTCTGGCATGTAATTAGTCTTGATATTCTACTCCTTGGTTTTAAAAGCTGATGACTGGGGGAGGACTACAGCCCTAAAGTTTTCTGATCCTGCTAATGTCTAACTAGCTGCTTCAGAGTTCCATATCCACTTTCCAATCAATACTCCCCTTTCCTAATTTAAAAATATTCCTCATATTTCTTCATGACTTTCTTAATAATGTTTGTAGACGTAAGCATGCTGCATGATTAATAAACACCCAGAAAGAGAAATTAGGGTTCAAGCAAAAGATTTGAAAAGCAAAATAGCCAGCCACTAGATCTTACCTTGAACCCAGTCCAAAATGGCAATCCTGTTTCCACAAATCTCAGAATGAGACTGAGAATGAGAGCTCTTTCCTTCTGTTTTATACCTTTCTCTATGGCTGGGATTAAAGGCTTACACCACCCAGTTTCTATGGAAACTAGTGTGGCCACTGGGATTAAAGGTGTGTGCTACCACTGCCTGGTCTATAAGACTGACCAGCAGGGCTGTTTTACTGTCTGATCTTCAGACAAACTTTATTTACTAAAATACAAGTGAAGTGTCAGTTCATAAGATCCTAAGAGGATAAGCCATTTCTTCTCCATCTTCTTTTCTGATGAAGCATTGATCTTTGATAGGTAGAATGTTTACAATTTATGTTTCTTGAATACAAAATGAAAGAGCTTTAGATGCTAGTCACTATACTTCCAAGAACTTGTACTTATATGGTGTCTTAGTTAGGGTTACTGTTGCTGTGATTAAACACCATGACCAAAAAGCAAGTTGGGGAAGAAAGGGCTAACTTGGTTTACAATTTCATATCACCATTCATTATGGAAAGAAGACAAGACAGGAACTCATACAGGGCAGAAACCTGAAGACAGCAACTGTTACAGAAACTATGGGTGAGTGCTGCTTATTGGCTTGCTCATCATGGTTGGTTTGGCCTGTTTTTTTGAATACATCCTCAAACTACCAGCCCAGGAATGGCACTACCCACATGAGCTTGGCTCTCCCCCATCAATCAATGATTAAGAAAATGTCCTACAGCCTTACCTACAGCCTGATCTTAAGGAGGCATTTTTCTTAATTGAGGTTCATTACTCTCAGGTGGCTTTGTCAAGTTGATATAAAACTCTCCAGCACATATTAATTTTGAATATGACAACTAGGAGAGACGACAGGCATAGTCAGTTTGGGTTTTTTTTAATTTGTAAAATTTTTGTATAATTATAGCTAATAAATACCTCTTAATTTTATGAAGTGATGCTTTTTCATTAAATCTCTCCTGCCACATCTTGTACATCTTTTGTTACTGAGTGTTTTTAGAGACAGCGGTCATTTTCAGTACTAACAAGCACCAACTAAGATAATCCATCTAGCCTTCTGAATCTTGTTTTAAAGAAACTCTAAGGTGGGCCAACGTGCATGTTGGCTTTATAGGGGCCTTTCCTATCTGCCTCAAGTCTCTTTAAAAAAAAATAAAACAAGATTTCTCCACAAAATTCACTTTCTAGCTGTAGAGTTATTAATCTTCAGTACATTTGACTGATAATAAATTGTAAACACAGTCAAGCTAGAGATAGTATCTCTTTTATCCACTGCATTCTGTTATGAAAATAAATCAAAATCAAATACAAACATAATCATCCTGCGGCTTCAATGCGTAAATTGGTGTACTCAACATGGATGCTATGACTTTTTTTTCTATTTTCAATTCATGATTAATAAGAGCAAAATGCAAAGAAAATTGAGGTAGAATTAAGTCTGAAATATTTGAGGTTGAAACTATTCACTGTCCTTTATTAACTCTGAAGCTACAATCCAATTGACCCATGTAAATAAATTTATTATTTGTGCATCTAAATTGCCAGCCAAATCAGCCTCAGTTCCCTTGAGCTTGAGATGATTATCATTGCCTCTTTGAGTAATAAGCAGAAAAAAATTGCTATAAGAAGTGTCTGGTATATGTTCCTTTTTTTGCTTAAAAAATTGTAGTAAAATGTTCTTAATTTATTGGAAATTGTAAATATTTTCTATTTAGCAAACAAAACCAATGATGGTTAGGACAGAATAATATATTGAAACACAATATAACTTCAGTTCAAAAATATCCTTTATAGTCAAAATGAGGTTTTAGTAAGATTCAATGAATTTTGAGAAGTTGGGTCCATAACTTATCTTCCTTACATTTCTAATTTCTTTGGATAAATTGCCAAACCTTGGTGGAGAATCTTTTCCAAATGAAAGTCTGAATCAGGTCTCATTTCTTTCATCTTTGGCCTCCAAGAAGAGCTATTGGTCCTTGTCCTGTTGCTCTGCTGTATCCTGTACAGAATGTAGGAAGGCACATGCACGGTCCAGTCATCTATTTTTTCACATGCTGTGTGATTCCAGAATATCACAGCCAGTAGTTCATAAGAAACTCAAGTTTACTGATTTGAAATTCTAGAGCCATAGAAATCCAAGATCATGGATTCACTCCATCCCAGGACCAGGGAGTAGACAGGGGAAGAAGGGAGGAGAGGAAAAGAGAGTTAAAAATGGGAAATATGAAATTTATCCCCAAGCATCTTTCTAATCCTCTGATGAGGATGGGACCCTTATAAGGGAATCATGTCCCTTTCAGCACTCTTTCCTAATGTTAGAAGCTTGGGAATCAAGTTCTCAATATGTATTTTTTTCAAGAAACATCTCAAACAATATCATATGGCAATCGAGTCTGAGAATAGGCATCAGATTTTAATTATTTTTATTTTCCCATCATATTCATATTTAGAGAGAGACAGAGAGAGTAGATTTCAAGAAAAAGGTTGCATCAAGTGGTATGGGAACAAAAGACAGACTATCTTTTCAATTTGCTTTGAAGGAGAAATGAGCTTAAATTTAAATTCACTTTGGATAAAACATTTAAGATAATTGAACTTCTATTTATTACAGAGCATTGCAACTATAAATGTCAGTGTTTTAGCCACAGGGACCTTTGGAAGAGTGCTAAAATGTCTTGTGAGGAGCAATTCCAGGAAATGATGATCATGTTGATGTTACTTCTAACTTCTGTGATTCTCTTTCTGACCTGTGTAAGGAACACTGCTGTAGACCTTCTTCTGTTAGGCCCAATACTTAAGGCTTAAGGCTGTAAATTTAGAAATATCAATTGTTACGTACTTTCTAATTGTTATCATGACAATAATATCAAAATATTGCTCCTACCTTCCAAACAATATTACCATAGACTGGCCAATTCCCAATATTTGAGGGGTAAGGAAAAATGAGTCCTTGGCTTCTTCTACTTGCCCATCCACCTCTCTCTCTCTCTGTCTCTCTCTCTCTCTCTGTCTCTGTCTCTCTCTGTCTCTGTCTCTCTCTCTCTCTCTTTCTTTGATATTTTCTACTCTTGATATGAACCAGTGTAAACACAAAGTTCTGTTCTCAACACCAAGGTAATTAAAGGCAGCTTATTCTGAACAAAATATGAGTGATTATGACCCTAGAACACAGATTTAAGCCAGTCCAATTAACATGCTCCAACATGGAAGCGGTAATGGGATCTTTTATAATCACAACAACTGAAAAGTCATAAATGAAGGTATTTAACAAATATATTGGGGGGACATCATGTAAGGGGTTACAGCAAATCACGTGGAGCTGCTATAGCTCAGATGTACTGATGAGTCAGAACACATGGGTTGATAGAAGATATAGTGATGTCACTGCTCCAGAAGTTTCAGCTGCTGTTTGAAATTATGTCTGACACAGAAGTGGGCAATAGTTTTTAAGGCAGCTAATAAGCCAAAAATCATTTGGACTCTAATTCCATAACATTCTAGCTCTTCATGATCATAAAATTCTAACCGGCCAATCAACCTGGTAGAAACTTCAACATAATTGTGACCTTTGCTTCCGAATTTTAGTTTATCATGAATAAAACATACATGGAAATTGAGATTGACTTATTCCTTACAGAGCTTTTCTAGTTGAGAAGATGTTATATAGAACATAACATAATATGCTATGTAGTTATGGGGCACCCCTGTGGTGATTAAAACTCCTGGTATTTATGTCCCACATGTTCCCTTTGTTTTCTCTGTAACCTAGAAGAACTGTGCTGTGTCTAATGACTGAAACTGTGACAGATGTGATGGAAAAGCTCCTTAAAAACTCATTGGAGCACTGGACTGAAGTCTCACGATCCAAAGGAGGAGCAGAAGGAGAGTGAGCACGAGCAAGGAACTCAGGACGGCGAGGGGTGCACCCACACACTGAGGCAATGGGGATGATCTATCGGGAACTCACCAAGGCCAGCTGGCCGGGGACTGAAAAAGCATGGGACAAAACCGGTCTCGCTGAACATAATGGACAATGAGGACTACTGAGAACTGAAGAACAATGGCAATGGGTTCTTGATCCTATTGCATGTAATGGCTTTGTGGGAGCCCAGGTAGTTTGGATGCTCACCTTAATAGACCTGGATGGAGGTGGGTGGTCCTTGGACCTCCCACAGGGCAGAGAAACCTGCTTACTCTTTGGGCTGAGGAGGAAGGAAGACTTGATTGGGGGAGGGGGAGGGAATGGGAGGTGGTGGCGGGGAAGAGGCAGAAATCTTTAATAATTAAATTAATTAATTAATAAAAACTATGGTCTCTGAAAAAAGTTAACTGTTGCCCTGACTTTTTCTGGAATACATAAAGATATATCTCTTCACCCCTTGTAAGGCACATAAAGAGCAAAGGTAAGAGTCCGTCCATGTCTAGCAGGTGATCTAGCTGTTAGAAATAAAGGAGAAGGACAGAATGACAGGGTTGGCAGAAAGGAGATGACAAGCCTTACCCTTTATAAAACCTTAGGACATGGGCCCTGGAGCAGCAGGATGGCCCTTCATGCTCAAGAAAGAGCTGCTTTGGGGAGAACATTGTCATTTACACCACACAGGACCCAGGAAGCCTTCAAAGCCCTGAATAAAGAGAACACCTGACTTTTGCAACTTTTCAGGGTGGTGGTGATTCTGTGTCACTTGACTTGATAAGAACTATTTTAGAGTCCCACACCCCAGTCAAGCTGTTTTCTATAGAATGCAGTACCCATCACATCACTGTGCTGGAGAACCTCAGCAACGGAGAAGCCAAGAGGGAAATAGAACTTCAGAGGTCAGGAATATCAACAATCTCATTAACATTATCATGACCTAGATATCACTGTATTTATGTGTGTATTTGTTGCCATGACTGCAGGCTAGGGTATCCTGTAGGTCACCACAGCAAGCTGACTTCCTAATGACAGATGGCGGATGTCTCGCGAGGAAACAACTCCATTACAATACACGTGGCTATTTATTTATTACTCAGTAATAGATGGCTAATGTGATAGTGTAAGCAAATCCATCCATTTAATACAGCATTTGAAATGCCTCAGAAAGATAATTACAGGAAAACCAGAAGGTTTGGATCGCTTTAAGATGGCGGAAGCTGCAAACCATATTAAAGTTGAACTGAAAAGATAAAATTTTCTCTAGGAGAAAAGCATTATTAGAATAAGGGGAAATTAATCCAGATAAAGGCCCTGTAAAGGGCAGCTCAGAAAAGGAAAACAGTATGGCCTGCCGAGTACACTGAAAAGGCTTTGTCTGGCTTCTAAACTGTGGCAAATAATAGGACTGAATTCCTTTACACATCCTTTATTCTATACCAGGAAGGATGAATTTTATCGTATGGGTCCTGAGGCATAAATTGAAATCCAGTAGATATCTTCTATATATCTGCTTGGCATGGATGGTTTGTCAGAACCCTCTTTGCCACACCTTTAAGAATCTTTTGCTATATTGTCCTTCAGGCAGACACATATAAACTTTGAGAATTGCAATTTCAAAATACCGTAAGTCAATCTCTCTCTCTCTCTCTCTCTCTCTCTCTCTCTCTCTCTCTCTCTCTCTCTCTCTCTCCTCTCTCCTCTCTCCTCTCTCTTCACTACATTGCCAATCAGCTGATAGGTTTCAGTTCTGTGACCAGATGACTTTCTCAGCAGGTAACCATTCTTGTGAACCAGAGAACTGATTCGATATGAAAATAGCCTACCTCTGGAAAACAGAAGCATGGCCCAAAGCAGACTCCCAGCCTTCTCCTGTGCAGTTGTGGCTCTGCTCTGTCAGACGGAGGAAGAAGGCAGGCAGGATCACCATTATTCCTTGCTTATTATTCACATGGTGATTTCGTTAAACACTTTTCCTTCAGATTGCCCAAAGAGTCCTCTCAAATATCACAAACGCTGTTCCTGATCCTGAGGTGGAATATAAAAATAAACAGATGGCTGTTTTGTTTATTGTTCTGTGAAATTACATTATTAAGAAGGGCATCATTTTAAATTAGGAAGTGATGCATGGCTATAACCAGCCTCAACCCATTTTCTGATGAGAGGATATTTTGCCATGTTATAAAACTCCAAGGAAATGATTGGAGATGTTTCATGCTGTTCTTGTCTTGAATGTATCTGACTATATTATACACAGAGATGCTGCCACAAAAACCCAGGTGCGATAGTAAATGATAATGTCCAAAATGTACTGCTATGATATTTGTCTTAGTATGACCTGAAATTAACTTAGGGGCTCAATGGTATAAGGCCAAAATCTTTAGAAAGACACAAATCTATACAAAATTTATTTCTTTTTAGTTGCCTAAATTTCAGTGGATATCTTAGCTTCTGTAAACAGTTTGAGGTCCTTGCATGTAAAGTGCAGGTTTTTACCCCCATAGAATAATAGAAAGGATTAGTGGAGAGCATCTACATCAAATACTGGGTATGTGATGTGTTCAATAAGTAAGAGGCATTTGCTTCATGTTCTTATTATACTGTCTCTGTGTCTCCTCAATCAGGGCATGGTAGAATGGAATGGATCCCTTTCTGAAGGCCCTCAGAGATCCCCTTGCCTCAAGCAAGAGGCAGTTTTAAGTGGAGCTCAACTTCCTTTGGATTATGAGTGTTTTAATGTTCTTATACCCCATGCAATATCTAGCAGGCTATCTGATGTCCAGGAGGTACTCAAATTGATTTTAAGCAATACAACAATAATTGTGAAAGAAAAGATGATTCTTTCTGAATTGAGAAATAAGGAGCTGATTAGGAATTCCTCTGCATTGTCTCTTATGTACTGAATGCTGTTGTCTTCATTCATAATGTGTATTAGTGAAAAATAGAACTCGCAGATCACCCAACTTTTAGAACACACCCCACCCTGCAGAAAACATACTTTAATAAGTCACCTGTCTCTCTGACTGCAAGAAGCAGACACTAAATGCCTTTGTTTAGTCCCCAGATTACAGGACAAACTGTTGCTGTATTTCATTGCTTTGTCAGCTACTTAGCATTGTTTCCAGAGATATATTCAAGCATTACATAGTCTTTGCTGTAGTCATATTACATGACTGACCTGGCGTTAAAACAGGCATTCATTCCATATTTTAGCCATACTGAATTTCTTTTCTACTATCCACACAGGCTCCACCTCACTATTAAGAATTCACACATTTTGCCCTACTTCTTAAGCCTCTAAGATTCGTGTTGAATTTCTCTCTACCAACAAGGCTTTTCTGAGACTCTAACTCCACAGTGTAGCCTTTTCTTATTACATAGAAACTGGCTGTTTACAGCAATATATGTGGTAATCGAACCATCACATGTATGCACCTTATTGCATCTCAGTATATATAATGGCTCTTCTGGTTTGCTTATATTTTCATTGTCCCTTGGAACTGTCTCTGGCTTTTCATAAGTTGGCAGTAAGTACTGGCGGGATCCATGATGCAAAGCAAGGACACTTAAGTTCTTGGTCCGCTCTTTGCCTAAGAAGAGTCGGACAGGCTGATGCTGAGAATGAGAGAACATTTGGAAGAATATTATAGTAAAATACAAACTTTCCAAGAAAACCATGACTCAATTTTTAATCACAGAGAAAAGAAGAAGAATGTAGGGTCTGAATTTCATCTTGATTATTCATCTTTATTTTAGGAACATGGTAATTTATGTTCTTCTTCTTGGCTAAAAACAAGTAAATAAACAAAACCAGAAACTCCCCAAGCATCAAAACAGAAACAGATGCCTGATGTCTTCTATTGGCTGATAAAAACCAATATGATCAATAACAACTTGGGGAGAAGAGGGTTCATTTCTGTTTACATGTTCCAATTACAGAACATCAAGTAAGGAAGATGTTTTATTTGGAGGTGAACTGCTTTTTATGTAGCATTTCTGTTTATTGTTAGGGTGAATGATTGTCATACTGTACCAAGTGTGCATCGCTCGCTAATCTGCTATTTGATCTCTATATTGGCCAAAGAAGAATTTCATTTTAAGTGCCTGATTTCAGTGATAAAGATCAAAGTGTCTTAAATGTGTTCAACTTCAGAACAAATGACTCTATCTTCTCTGAAACAAAGCAAATTATAGTTACAGATGGATTTAATCTTCAAACGAAACACAGGAAAAGTGGATTTCAGAAAGAGTGGAGCTGAACGGACATTTCTAAGAAAAAAAAAGCAATTGGTTTACATTTAGCAATAACAAAACAAAGCCAGTCAGACTCGAAAGAAATTGCTCTTTGAAGAAGTTCCATCTTGACTCCTCTGGATGCCTGAGTTGTGAAGATATACTTGATGAACACAGGTCATAAGCAGCAGGAGCACTGAGTATTAAGATATTATTTTTTAGAAAAGTTACTTCAGTAGAAAAGACCTAAGATTTTTATCTTTAACTATAGCACTCCCTTTGATTTTCATAGATAAGTGATTTCCCCTAACTGTCCCGTATTGCTGTAGTATCGTATATTACCCTCATCAGTGTAACCACATGACGAGGATGCTTCATGTGAAGATGAAAAACGGCCCTGTAAGACAGTGCTCAATGTGTGGAACTCATCAGAGCCTGCCTCCAGCAGATTCTTAGCATTCTCAGGGCAGGGAAAGGACCTTAACTCCCTGAGTTGTCTCTTTTGTGCTCTCTTGTTTCAAAAATATATATTCTAATAGTAGCCCCCTTCTTTTTTTTTTTTTTTTTTTTTGGTTTTTCGAGACAGGGTTTCTCTGTGGTTTTGGAGCCTGTCCTGGAACTAGCTCTTGTAGACCAGGCTGGTCTCGAACTCACAGAGATCCGCCTGCCTCTGCTTCCCAAGTGCTGGGATTAAAGGCGTGCGCCACCACCGCCCGGCTAGTAGCCCCCTTCTAATGCACACATCAAATGTTCCAATAGATATTAAGACACATATGTATATGTTCAAAGTATTTCATTCCATTTTTTTTCTTTTTATATAGTCACTTTCTTATTCTATCTTAAATATATGTACATTCATATGTATATCAGTGTGTCTGAGTGCAGGTAGCCCTTTGCCAAGATGAACATGTCAATTCTTTCCTCTACCTCATTTGAGGCAGAGGCTCCATCGTTATCCACTTAGTGTGCCAGGGTAGATATATTAAAAACTCCCTGGGATTCTCAGATCTCTACATCATTTCACAGGAGAGCATTGGGATTGCAATTACAGGCTATAACTTCTGGATTTTTGTGGGTTCTTGGGGCATAACACAGCTCCTCATGGTTTTTCAGCAGGAGTTTTGCCCACCAACCAATTTCCCAGCCAACATTTTCTTTTTGCTTTTAAGATGCAGAATTTTAAGAGGAAACTGGGAATTATGAGAGTTGAAAAGTATATTATGGCCCTAATATTAATAAGAAATACCAAGGCCTCAGTAACATGATAAAATGCTTGAAATAAAATACCATGATCTATTTACACATGAGGAATTAATTGTCAAATGGTTTATCCCAGCAATCATGTTATAAAGTAGATATCAACATGAACATTTATTTTAATGTGATATCATTATTATTCTACATTTATTAAAGAAGAGGTAAATTATTTGCCTTATCAAAGACCATTAATCCAACATATGATACAAAAAGTTCAGGCAAGGTTTATTTTGTGCTGGGACCTGACCAGTTCATACTGCATTCTAATGTCACCTGTGAATCACAATCCTTATATGGAACTCACTGATAAGAGTACAAGAAGCAGAAGGCCTGCATTTATAAAGAATTCACAAGGAGAGTCAAGCCTATAAACTTGATGAAATTCTATATCACAATTCTTTAAATGGATGTGTTCAGATGGCACAAATTTGGTGTCTGCTATCAATCTATTGCATCATAAAACACTGCCCCAGAATATGATGAAGTAAAATTAGCTATCCTTTGTTAATGGCTATTCCACTGGCCTATTGCTTTGATTATGGATGCACTTTGCTTGTGTTGGTGAGCTTCATCATAGATATAGAATTAATTGTCTTGTCTGTGGACTGATGGGTTCCATATGGCCACCTTAACGTGATCTGGAATTGAGTAAATGTTGTCTGAGGCCCCTTGGTTCTCTCATCCATGACCTATTTCCTAACAGCCTAGTTTGGTACTACTCCTGTGGTGGGAACAGTCCAAGAGTGGAAGCTGATAGGTCTTCTGATACTTAGATGTGCATAAGTTACATCCTTCAACTTTACAAGGTCAGCCCAATCTCAATGGTTAGAAGATAACAAAAAATATTATTCTATATTTTCAATACTTCTGTAGCTTATATGGAAGATGACTTACCAAATGACTTAGTTGCTTTATAAAACAGCATGTCAGATGATGTGGAGATGAGGAAAATCAGGCCTGGAAATTAGTGGCATGAAACCACGTGATTAGTTTTCTGGGAAAAGACATGCCTTTGATGAGGCACCCCATGGAAATGTTTACTTTTCTTGAGGTCAAGTAAACACGGATTTGCTAAATACCATCTAGGCAGTAAATAGGCAAGAGAAATGTTACAGTTGACTTTAATTCTTTATATACCATTTCCTACAGTGACTAGCTAGGTTGCATAATCAATAAAATTTAGGGCTTTTTATGTATGTAGTAATATAGATATCATCCAAAAGAAACAATGAACATATTGTTTTAAATTAAATTCTAGATATTCTTTACTTTATATTGACAAGAAAAGATTTAAATAGATTAAATGTAGTAGTCATAGGCAGCAACAGTAGGGATGACTTTTCCCTTTGAAAGTGGTAGGCACTTATGGGTTTTGTTTAGGAAGGCTGTTTGTAAAGAAAGAGGCAGGTCTACAAAGACAAGAGCTACATATGGTCTATCTGGCAGAGTCAAATCACCTAAGAAGATACTTCTCTATACCAGGCCAGCCTGATGACCTGTGACAGTGCAACCTAGAAATCTGAGTCCCTGCAGAGTCACAGATTTCTTCTTTGAAATCCTCATTTATTTCAAGTTGCTCTGTGTCTACTACATACAAATGTGTTCAGTTTCCTGGGATGCTCCATGTTACTTGATGATATCCACATCGATCCAAATGTAAATTCCTGGACATCTTGCTGGAGAACTTAAAAAAAAAAAACATGCTTATCTATTTCCATCTCAAGTATTTTCATTCTTTCTTTATGGATTATTGCCTTCTATCCTTCCTTTTCATTAGATTTCTCGTCCTACATTTCTGTTTGATGGATGGAGCCATTTGTTACACACAGCACATGGCCATTTGATGGTGATTCTCTAGCACCTTCCCTGTCCCTTCCCTGTCAGGATGAAAGTTGGATGAAGGAATGAGCTGCCATACTATCAGAGTCTTGCTGGTGTTTACATTGATGTGGACTAGGAATAAGTATGTGTTTATTTTCTTACTTTTCTTTGTTGTTATCATCAAGCCAACCTGATTATCCACTCTCCCATTTTGTTTCTTAAATTTCTTTGTAAGAATCCTTCATCTCCTCTAATTAGGCCTAGTAATAGTCGCTGAACTGTATTGTTGAACATCTCCTTTAGTCCCTGGTTCAGGATGGCTGTCACTGTCATTGGATCACTGGCATTGGCAAAACAATCCCCCAAACGGAAAGCATCATAGTCAACTACAAGTGAAAACTCCATAGAATCCATAACAGTTATAGTTAGCTAGCTTTGTGCATTCTAAATTTCCTAATAATGAACTTCAAATAAGTAAGCCATAGAAGAATCATATCAGATTATTAGCTTATTATTATTCAATATGTTATTTACAATTCTTGAAGTTATGGTAAGAGAATATCAGGTATTAAGAGGGAAGGTGCTCCTCTTTCTTTCTGATTAATCCTTTCTTCTTAGAAAAATGTATGAGAAAGTAGAAATGTTT
This sequence comes from Chionomys nivalis, assembly GCF_950005125.1. Classification (NCBI taxonomy): domain Eukaryota; kingdom Metazoa; phylum Chordata; class Mammalia; order Rodentia; family Cricetidae; genus Chionomys; species Chionomys nivalis. The sequence goes on from NC_080101.1 coordinate 31,745,650, forward strand.
ATTTCACAGTATGGTGTTAAATGGATACTTCCTTTTCCTCAATGAATAACTTTTGCTCCCTCGGTAATCTCACAGTAATGCTTTTAGGCACAACAGTCTTAGACTGTGTCTCACAATCCTTTGTTGTTGATAATATAATTTCCAGCTCTTCATTTATACACATGTCTAATTCATTATTCCTTAACAGTCCATGATCCAACTCTTTATATTCATGTGGAAGATTCCAGTACAATTATATTTCATACTTAACTGTCTTAAATAAGATCAAACAGTTCTATAGAACATTTTAGTCTTTATTTCTGTCTATTTAACCAAATCCTAAAACCATCTTGACTCGAATACGTTGTCATTTTCTGTACTCTTGATGGGGCTGAACAACACCCAGGTCTAGTTTTTTCTAATAGAAGATGGGATAATCCATTCCATTCTACGCATATCTCCCTACTAACAGTCTACTGAGAATCGAACATTGGCAGAATCCTACAAAAGCTCATTATTTTTCTAGCTGCATTATTTATAAATTTTACAGCATTATGTAATTGAAATAGACTTTTTATCTGGACTCCTCACTATATTGAAGTAAATGGGTTTTTATCATCATTGATTTCTTCTTCACTCCATTCTAGTTACAATCTCCACAATCATGCTCTTCAACATTGCAATAGCTATATACTTACAAAGGGTGATGGAGGCATATTAAAGAAAACATATGTCTCCATGTATTCCTCTTATAAGAACAAAAAGTTTGGTTTATATGTATAGCTCATAACTGAGTATAGTAGGAAAAATGTGTATAGTAGTTTTTAAAGTACAAAGGTGCTTATCAGCTGCAGAAGTTCTCTGATAGAATTTTTGGACTCACATATGTATATATCATATCATCTGTGAATAATGATACTTTGACTTCTTTCTTTCCAATTTGTATCCCCTTTATTTCCTTTAAGTTGTCTTATTGCTCTAGCTAGAATCTCAAGTACTATATTGAATAGATATATATAGAGAGTATGTGGGTAGCCTTGTCTTGTTCATAATTTTAGTAGAATTGCTTTGTTTCTCTCTTATTGATTTCCACCCTGAGTTTGATTATCTCCTGTCATTTACTCCTCTTAGGTGTATTTGCTTCTTTCTGTTCTAGAGCTTTCGTGTGTGCTGGTAAGTCACTAGTATAAGATCTTTTCAAGTACTTCATGAAGGCACTAAGCAAAAAGAATTTTGTAAAATATTATATGCCTTTCTCTTAACAGCTATATATTAAATATAGTCTATTAAAAGCAGATTTTTGTGCTGTGCCTTTTTATCTCCACTTTTCTTTGCTTTCCAAACAAAGTCTGACCTTTTCTAAGATACTTAGAGGGAAGGGATAGATAACATATCAATTCTTTCTCTTGATAGAAATTTTGAGTATCTTGTAAGGAGTTTGATGCTGGGTGCCCTGGAATAGAATCCTTCTCATTGTAATTCATCAGAAATACTCTATACTCTTGAATATCCCTATCTTTCATTAAAAATAATTAATGTTCCACAAAAGGTAGTATCTCCTAAAGCAAATTTAATTTAAATTCTGTCCTAAGTGATAATGGAACAATGGTAGCAGACATTCAAAATGCTGTGAGAAACGAGTCAATCATGTGTGTGTGTGTGTCTGTGTGTGTGTGTGCGTGTGTGTGCATGTAAATGGATACTTTCCTAAATGAGTGTTTTAAGTGGAAAAGAATCACAAAGGGAAAAACCATAGAGATTTTCTTCTTTTCAGGAATGTTGTTGATTAAAATGATAACTAATGTCCAATCTCAGTAATCTTGTACCTTTAATTAAAGTAAAAAATGAGGAAGTATATTTGTTTAACAGAAAATATTTAGATTTTTAGAATATACTTTTGGCTTTGCTTTTGAAGACAAAGAAGCAAGATTGTTTAGTAATTTGCTGTAACTACTCCCGATGTTGATGTGAATGGTTAAAATAGCATTTCCTAAGTGATCATGGGAAATAACAGGTTTCATATATCATTTCCATACCTTTTTAATAAAATTAATGTCCTATACTTAAAAGGAAAAAGGGTTTGTTCAAGCATTTAAAGAGTAGTATATTCTATGAATTAAGACCTTAAGACTTCATAGTAATTTATAATAATAAAGTACTGTTGGTTTGCCTGATTGTGATAGAAGCAAAAACTACATTTCCTGTGATTGTACCAAAGAGACAAGAGCTTCCTTGATACACCAATATAGCAATTGCTCTTATGCCTTCCATCATATCCATCATATCCAGTTGCTGGATAGAATGGTTTGTTAAACACACATGATTGTAACTCTAGTGTAAGCTGTAGTCTAACACTCCCATCTGTAAATGCCCTAAAAGAAATAAAATAATTTAGAAGTTAAAAAAAAAGGTGTTGCCATAGAAAATAAGAAAGGATAATTATGGCCTCCTTTTCTTAGTTTCAGATTGTATTTTAGATAATAATTAAGCTCTAACCTGAGAATATGAGCCACCGAAAGAATGTTTTAGGAAGATGGAGTATATCCCCAAAGACTGGGTTGGGGAAGCTGAGGAAGTACTTGGCCTGTAGAGCCCTGTAAGCTTCAACTTAGGTGTAAGGGAGAGAGATGGCAATAGGGTCAGGGCTCAAACAGTGCCCTGGAGGCCCCTGAGAAGACTTTAGAATGCCATTGTGCAACCACTTTGGAATTCAGTGTGGCGATTTCTCAGGAAATTTGGGATCAACCTACCCCAAGATCCAGTAATACCACTATTGGGAATATACCCAAGAGATGCCCCATCAAATGACAAAAGTATCTGTTCAACTATGTTCATAGCAGCATTGTTTGTAATAGCCAAAACCTGGAAACAACCTAGATGCCCTTCAATGGAGGAATGGATGAAGAAAGTGTGGGATATATACATATTAGAGTACTACTCAGCAGTAAAAAACAATGACTTCTCGAATTTTGCGTGCAAATGGATGGAAATAGAAAACACTATCCTGAGTGAGGTATCCCAGACCCAAAAAGAGGAACATGGGATGTACTCACTCATAATCGGTTTCTAGCCATAAATAAAAGACATTAAGCATATAATGTGTGATCCTATAGAAGTTAAATAAGAAAGTGAACCCAAAGAAAATCATATAGTCATCCGCATGGAGAGGGGGAAGTAGACAAGATTGCAGGGCAAAAACTGGGAACTTGCGGGTGAGGTGGCATGGGGCAAAGGGGAAATGGGATGAGAAATATGAGAAGGGGAGGATGGGAGGAGCTCGGGGGATTGGGATGGTTGGGATATAGGAAGGATGGATACGGGAGCAGCGAAGTATATATCCTATCTAAGGGAGCCATCTTAGGGTTGGCAAGAGACTTGACTCTTGAGGGGTCTGCAGGTGTCCAGGAATATGTCCCCAGCTGGTACCTTAGGCAACTAAGGAGAGGGAACCTGAAATGACCCTATCCTATACTGATGAATATCTTGCATATCACCTTAGAACCTTCATCTGGCGATGGATTGAGGTAGAGACAGAGTCTCAATTTGGAGCAACGGTCTGAGGGTATTGAAAAGTATCAACTTCCAAATTTTATTTTAAATAGATCACACAATTTAGTGTCCCCAGAAGAGTTTTTAGTTTGTCAAAAGGAAAGCAGAAATGCTGGAGAGGCAAGGAGAAGACGGTTGTGGTTAGAATTTACAGCGACAGGAATTTGAAAGTTTTCTCATCCATGCTGTTCTCCAACATAAGTGACTCTTACCTAACTAAAGACAGAGGAAATGACACGGGGAAGTATCCAAGCTCTAAATATATTTTGAAGAACTTGTTGTTGTGCAGGTTTTTGTGGAAGTCCTCTAGGATAGTGGTCCTCAGCCTTTCTAGTGTTGTGGCCATTTAATGCAGTTCCTCATATTGGGGGACCCCCAAACAAAATTATTTCTGTTGCCACTTCATAGCTGTAATTTTGTTACTATGACAAATTGTAACATAAACAACTGATACACAAAATGCATTTTCATTATTACAAGTTGACCCAAAGAAGTTGGGACCAATAGGTTGGGAATCACTGCTCTAGAGTTTCATGTCTACTATGCACACAATTTGTTAGCCATACTGGGTATACTATCATTTAAACATGTAATTAGTAATTGGTGACTTCCTTAATTGCTGTCAGAGATATTCTATCCAGTAACTGATGGAAGAGAAGGCAGAGATTACAGACAAGCATTGAGTTGAGCTCTGAGAGTTTTGTGGAAGAGAAGGGGAGTGATTATACTAGCAAGGGGCATCAGGATGAGAGAACCCACAGAGACAGCTGACCTGAGCTCTCAGGAGCTCATGGACACTGGACCAACAGTTAGGAATCCTGCATACCACCAACCTAGGCCCCCTGCAGGTGTGCGACAATCCTGCATTTTGGGCTCTTAGGCTTCTAACAGGAGAACAGGACCTCTCCCTGGTGTTTAGCTGGCTTTGGGTAACCTGCTTCCAATGCTGGATTACCTGACCTGCCTAGACATAAAGGGAAGGAGCTCAGTCCTGCCCCAATTTGATGTGCCCTGCTTTGTATAAGCCCGTGGGAGGTCTGCCCCTTTCTGAATGGAGATGGAGGAGGAGAGCATGGGGAGGGGTAGATGAAAAGGGATAGAGGATTGGAGGAGAGGAGAGAAAGGAAACTGGTTGGTATGTAAAATAAATGAAAAAAAGTTATTTAAATAAAATTAAAAAGAACAAAAATGTAATTAGCAACTATGCTTCTATATACTTATAACATCCTATTTTTAAAATAATTTATTATTAACTATGTGTGTAAGTAGGAGAGAGGGGATATTCATTTGCCTGTGGAGGCTAGGTAAAGGTGTTAGAGCCCTTGAAGCTGGAATTGCAAGTGTCCATGAGCTGCCCGAATGTAGATGCTGGGAACTGAACTTGAGCACTCTACAGAAGAGTTACACACTCTTGACTGCTGCGCCATTTTTCTAGCCCCTGTAATGCCATTTTTATTCAAGTTTTCATTATTTATATATAATACATATTTAAATATATCAATCTTTTCAACTCACGATATACTTAATCAAAACCTTAATGAATATCCATATTGAATTCTTAAAGATATATTATTTAGGTGAAATCATCACTTTCTCAGAAGAAAATAGTCATCATTGCTGTGGTTAAAAATATAGACTCGTGAAGTACAGTGCATGCACGGATGTGGAGCTTGATTCTCTCATTAACACAGGACTCAAAACACATGGTCAGCACCCTACCCCACACATTTTGCTCCAGACCATCATTATTCAAACTTAGAATTGAACAATATAATCATCAAATGTCAGGCTTGGGTATATTAAATACATATTTGGTAAGAGATATATTCTTCAGTCTCCTAAAGCAGCTCATGAGTTGAGAAAAGATTCACAAATGTAAGCCTATTCATTGCTATGCTCCACCTGCATCAAGTTTTGCAGTTGAACAGGAACTTGAAAGCCAAACTCGTGAAAATCTGTGATCTGTCTATCATCTGTCCATCTCCTGTTGATTTATTTATTTATTGTCAGCTTAGAATACATGTAATATCTCAACTTCTTAGCAGCTTTGTGTTTTTTACCTCTATTTAACATAATGTAGCCTCTATTTTTTATCTCTAAGCAAAATTTCTAGGACATAAAATGCTAAACAAAAATTATATGCTAATGGAAAATTGAAGTTTTAAAGAATCAAAGACTTTCTGGTTTTACAACTTTACAGGTTAAGGCAGAATAAGTAGAGATGAAGTAGACAGATGCATGGGTTTTGGAAAGAAATGCAATTCTAAAAGAAATTTAAGCAAATCCTGCCTCCAAAATACTGACTAATGACCTACTATTTTCAATTAGATAGCTAAAATCTATTTGAAATTATTTCTGAAGCCTTGTCAGAAATCCTAGGGCAGAAAGATCATGGAATCCTTCTTTCTCATTTGTCAAAAATTTAATAAAAGACGAGCTGCTATTTCATTTATATATAACAATAATTTGGTACAAAATCCTTTTCTGAGAAAATAGTTTTGTAATCCATCAGATTAAGAAAGAAGTATAATGTGAAAATAGTAATTATTCAAGTAATACTAGTCCATGTAATAACACTTCTTCCTTTTCCTAAAGTAAGTTTTCAAAGACCCAGACTTTTCACAGTTACAACTAAAAAATGTAAGAAGCTTTGAATGAATTCTGATTTTAAATGGATCATATAATCAAGAATCAATCTGTTATACAGGTAGAGCTCAGCCTCTAGGAAGTGTGAGTGTGCGAAGTAGGGGCGTCCATTACACCTACACAGCCAACCCTTTCATTCCATATTCCAGACCCCAGACTTTACCAGTCCCTGACATAAGCTGCTGTGCTTTAGGTCTCTGGAGCACAGTTGGTCAACCAGCACAGTTGCATGCGGAGAGCAGATGGCAGAAATGAAGAACCTGTCCGTTTTTTCTTTTTCAGATGAGGAGAGCAAGCCCTGGAGGAGTAATGGTTAATTTATTCCTATGAGGCTACTAAAAGAACAGTGAAGGACTATGGGTAATGAAGAGTGTTTTCTGCCTAAGAGAGTTCAGTTACACTTGCAAGTGCTCGAAATGCTAGAGTTGAAAGGGGCAAGGAGCCTAGAATATGGAAAGATGTAGCTGTGAATCCATTTACTAACCTATGAAATCGAAGCTTCATTTGTATGTAAAACACAACAGACACAAAATTGAATTATTCAACTTATTTGTTACTTAAAAGAAATGGCAAAAGGAAATTAAAATTTGAATTTCAAATTTATAATTCTAAACTTCAAAATACATCGTTCACTTAGCATTGCTAGTCCATATTTTCTTCCAAACATATTTTGATAAAGATTCATAAACAGCCAGGAGCTGATTTCCTCATTTCGTTTTTATGTTGGCAGTTTTGTATTTGTGGGAATATGCAACTGTTGTTGTAATAACTACCGCTACTCCGCAGCTTACTTTGTGTGCTGGTTCTCACATCTCTCCTGGGGCAAGTTCCGTTTTCTCGTTGTAAGGTAATATCATTCTAATAAAGAAATATGGTAGTTCTTTTCAATTTGGAACTTTAACAAATCTATGTTCTAGTTATCTAATTATCCTGTCTAAGACTTCTAGATAAATAATCTGTTTATAAATGAGCAAAAGATTTGAACAGTTTTCCAAAAGGCTCACATGAAGAGATGTTTCACATTATTGCTTACTTGGGCTTTACAAACTGACACCCAATGGAAAGACATGCAATACAAAGGACAGGAATACTGTTGAGAAAATTACAGGTATTGTCAGAGATGCAGAGAAATCAGAAGCTTTGCGCACTGTTGGTAAGAAGTAAAATGCACCTGCTGCGTAAATAGAAGAGCAGGATTTAGAACAATGGACCAGCTTGTAGACACATACCCAAAGAGATTGAAAATGAGGCCGTAAATGGAATTTCATCTCCTCATGTTCATAGTAGCATTATTTACAAATATGGAAATATGAAAACATCCTCATTGCCCATTAATAGATCGAGGGCAAGCATACTTGGCAGGCTATTATTGTTCAGCCTTAAAAAAATGAAAGGAATTCTTATATAAAATGCCACATAGATGAGCCTTCGAGACATTGTGCTAGACGAAATGAGCTAATCACACAGGAGCAGGCATCGTATGATTACATTGATATGAGGTACACAGTGTACACAAAATCACACAAACAAGACTGAATGGTAGTTGGTAAGACCTGTGGGCTGTAAGAGATGGTGCTCTTTAGTAAATAAGGAATTTCAGCTTTAAAAAAGGAAGCATTCTGGTGACTAAACAACAATATAAATGGATCTTAATACTATGATCTGCATTTAATCCCCCACCACTAGATGAAGGGATATAAGCAATCAATGGTTGCTAAAAAACAGAAAATTTATCTTCAAGGACAAGCATACTAATAGGTTATTCAATCCTAATTAATCAACCTTAAACACATACGCATATCAGCAATACTAAATGGACTCAACAGAGAGAGAGAGAGAGAGAGAATGTTCATGCATACGTGTGCATGTCTGTAAGAAAAATAAAGAGGAAGTCATGAGGACAGCATACAGGAGTTGAACAGGAAGACAGTGGGGTAGTAATGATGTGAATATAGTATTCTTATATCAAACTATTTTAAAAATTAAAATTATAAAATTAAAATTAAAAGAATAAATATTAAGATGGAAATTTTTATTATATGTATAATATTAAAAATAATTATTAAAATATTAAATATTTTAACATGAAATATTTTTTAAATATTTAAAAATATTTCTTAAAAGTGAAAAATTCTGAAGAGAACCTTTTCGATTCTAAACTCCGGACGATTCTATATTAACTTCTATAAAGGGATAAACTGTGGACTAAATATCTTGCTGTGGATTTGCCTCGCCTTTCGATGTTTCATCTTAGCAAGTTTACACATTCCTGTTACAATCGCCATACATTTGTTTTCCGAATTCCCGCCTAATATCTGATTTCTAATGATGTGCTGTCATGTTTAAGAGAGAGAAACGAAATTTCTCTAGGATCGGAACTTACACTGGGGATCGGGTTCTGCACCAGCAGCCTCCGAGGTGGCATCTGTGAACGCTAAGTGGCACCCTGAATCTCCGCCAGCATGCGTTGTTGTACTTGCTGACAGTGGGTGGGAAGCAATTTGTGAGAGAACCAGACGGTTTTCCTCACCAACAAGCTACTGTGAAACCGCGCGCTTTTGTTTCATTTGCAGAAGTATTGAATGAAAAAATGTTTAAGTTGTTGCCCGACAATTGACTTCTCATGTTTTTATAGAAACATGAAGGAAAACAATCAGAATTTCAAAATATCACAGTAAATTTCCTAAGCTTTTTTGCAACAGAGCGCCGGTGGAGTGCCTCATCTTTGTGCTGGAGCACAGACCTGCATTGCCTCCTTGTTTTGCTGGCGGTTCTGACAGACAGCCGACTTTCTCTGCTGTAATGTCTAGTCTTCGTCTTGGTGATAACGAGCCACTGGCAGTTACACAGCAGCAGGCTCTTGCGCTCCTTAATCACAGGGATCTCGTGGGACTCTTGGCTCTGGCAGTGTTGTTTAGTGGTATGTCTGTTTTTTACAGGTGAGTAAAACATCTAAATAGACTTTCATCTGGTTTAGGAAATAGCAAAATCTTCCCATCTTTATGTCTTTGCTGTCCTATTAACGACTATCAGAATTTCAGGATGAGAAGTCTTGTAATCTTTGTAGCCAAAGGCCCTAGTGTAACAAACAACGGTCTGACTGGGAGTATTTAGTAATTTACTTGTGGGTGAACTATAAATTAAAACAATTTTTATTTCATTTTTTTTTCTTTTGTGTGCACATACATGTGGAGAGTTGGTTTTCTCCTTCCAGCATGTTTTTGGTGATCAAACTCAGGTAGTCAGACTTGGAAGGACACCTAGTTTATTAGAAAGTACCTTGACCCGCTGAGCCATCTCACCAGTTCAACAGTACATCATTTTTAAGAGTACCAAATCTAATCTTTCTTTCTTTTCCTCTGTTCCTCCTTCTTTCTTATCTTCTTCACCTCCATTATTTACTTAAGTTCAGAGCACCTGATTTCCATCACTAACTCCAAGAAGTTACTGGGTTGGTTGATGTCTACAGTTCACCCTGACCTAGAGGGACTGAGATTCTAGTGGCTAGTTCAGGAGGAATTTAATATTCCCTTAGCATGTGCGCACTGCGAAGTAAGCTGGATTCTGTTTCCCTTTGCCATGATTTCAAAAAATCACTAACACACATGCATGTATAAATTTTTATTGAGCAAACATTGTAATAAGAAGGCAGCTTTTAAAATATAATTGTCAATTGACAAAATATTCATATATACATACATTCATATACATACATACACATATACTATAGTGGTGTGTGTTTGTGTGTGTACATGTTATTTCCTTGCTTGAACACAAAGTGTCATGATCAAATCCATAAATGGCATATCCACTGCCATAAACATTCTTTATTATACGGCAACATGTACTTTCAAAATTCTGTTTACTAGCCATTTATATAGAAATATGTATTTTTTATAATATATACACATGTATATATTTCATAGTCACTGGGCTCTGAAATATTAGAAATTATTCTTCATATTCTATTGCACCCTTCCTCCTCTTCCTCTTCTTCTTCCCCACCTCCAGTATCACCCTCCTCACCCCTTTATGAGATATGGTGACAGGATTCTACTCTCTCCTTCCATGAAATCAACATTCTCAGCTTCCACAGATGAGTGCTTATCTGTGTGTGCCTGGATTGCTTCACTTAACACAACACCCTCCAGATTCACACACACGGAAGCTAGCGAGAAATTTTCATACAAATAATAAGAAAGAAACTGAATCAGTAATAAATTCCCAATGAAGAAATACACAGAAAGAGATCAATTTACTATGGAATTTTACCAAACTTTTGGAGAACTATCACTAAGTTACAAACTATTCTGAGAAATCGAATTTCAACTAATTTTGCAATTCTTTGAAAAGAAGCATAAACAAGAATAGAGTTAAAATTTTAACTCTTGAAAAATCCATATGGGATTTTGTAACAGTGGCCCATATGTACTCACCATGCTTGAGTATAAAGTATTAAAATTATACACATGTGCATGCTATCATAAAGAATGGATAGAGATCTGATTTTCTTTAAACTAGAAAAACTTAAATAGCTACGAAAATTATATTGACTTGTCTTTATGAAAGGTGAAGTACAGGACTGTTTAAAGATACCCATCTCTTGAATGACAATTTAGACAAGGAAACGACCTCACAATGGGTTACAGGGTTAATTACATCAGCACCTGTGCTCATGATAAATATTTACTTCCTCTCAGAAAGATTTAGTATTTAAGCACCTGACCCATGCATTCATATCTAATACCCACATAAATATGTCTATATGAAAATAACTTTTAGACAAGGTGTCTAGTGGAACAAAGATAATATGAAAATTCAGGAAATTATTGGAAGTCTATTCTGTGTTCTAAAGATTGTTCATTAATAGGCTAGATAAAATATCAATCTAGATTAATTTTACTTCTAAAATTTATAGAATCTTTTTCATAAAATGCTAAAAATATATCGTTCTTGAAGGTTAGTTTTTAAATTCTTCATCCTTTATGAACTTCATAAATATCTTCTCTTTTTTTCTCAGTATTCCAAAAGAGAATATTGGAATACTGTTTTGGAATATTGAGAGTATACGGAGTATGAATCAGAAAGGTATTATTCTATTTGGATCACATTGAAAAAACTGGCCAATGTTCTTGGTTGAGATTCCTTGACTCATTCTTTGAAGGCTTTCCCCAAATCCACCTCTCCATCCCAGATAACCCCAGTGATGTATGAGGTAATTCAAGTACTTCTCTTTTGTCCTACGTTGAATTACATACTCTGCAAAGTGATCTCAGTCAAGCAAACATAGAAAGATAAATATATTATTGATAATAATTTTTAATTTTATATGTAAATAAATTGAAATGAAAATGAGACAACTGGTATACCACAGTGCCTTTGTAACGTACTGACCTCATCTGAGCCAGGCTGCATGCTAATGGAGGCATGTTGTCATATTAGTCCTACATCATCCAGCACAACCTTCCTTACAAAAAGGGTAATGAAACAATAGATTGCTTCCTTTTTTATTCTTTCTCTCCCCCTTCTTCAACTCGTCCCAGTGTCTCTCATTATACCATGATTTATTATGACTAGGTTCCCTGTACATTATTTCAAACCCACTCTGTTTTACTAGTTTTTGCAGCCTTAAAAGTTTTTGGTCAACTACGATTTCCTTGGAACGAATCCTATCTGCTTGCATTCACAGTGGTTTATGAGCAAACTCAGACAAAAGCTTATTTAGAAAATTACAGTCTTTCAGTGGGCAGTAATGAAAGGAAAGGGCTACGGTTGACTATAACAAATTAAGCACCCTCTTAAAATAGAACCATTCTTTGCTTCCTCCCTCTGTTCCTCTCTTCCCTCTAGCAAGTGTCATTTCACACTTTCACACTTGTTTTGCTGTGTGCTGCAAATTAGCAGCAACCCTTGAGAAAATTTGCAAGTGTTGGCACCATATCCAAGTTTCCTTTCTCAAGTTGTTTGCTGTGCTGCAGCCTTGGAAACCTCTCTTGCTTGATGAGCAGAATGTTGGCTCAGGGAACTAGGTGAGCTGTGAAACTGGAAGCCTTACCTTTAACTCTGAAATCAAAAAACACTCCCCCCACACACAACAGATCACCCATTAAAGAGCATTAAAGAACCTTAGAATAATGCCCTTAAGCAAGACAGTACCCCTTTTGGCCTCATCTTGCTGAGCTGCACAGAAGTTAATTTTCTTTATCATAAGCGATTTGTTCTGCAGTCACATTCTGACTCTGGTTCCATTGCCCTACTATTTTGTCCCTTTTCCCTCTTCAATGGTTCTTTCATCTGTCTCTCCTAGCTTTCTTCATAAAAATTTTCTTTTTTCTCTCTTTTCTTTTTGGTTCTTCATTCTTCCTTAACTTAGATTCATTCTCTCTCTCTTTCTCTCTCTCTCTCTTTCTCTCTCTCTCTCTTTCTCTCTCTCTCCATATATACATATATATGTATGTATTTATACTATATCAACATAAGATTTCTTTAGGTTATGCTTATTCTAGAAATGTAAATGTAGCAACTCCATATTCCTGTATTTATAATATTTAGCTCCTGCAATATCAGAGTTATTGATTTAACCCAGCCCATTGACTGTTGCTAATTGAGCCTTTTGAGGTCGTCATTATTTTTTAAATCCATCTTCTTATTTGGCATCCCAGCTGCAACCTCTCCTCCATCCTCTCCTCCAAGGTTTTCTGCCCAATTTCCTCCCTTCTATCCCAAATCATCTTCTCTTCTTTCTCTATCCAGGAAATGCAAGTCTCTTATGAGTATCAACAAAACATGGCATATCACGATGGAGTAAAATCAAACACCTTCCCATGTATTAAAGCTGAGCAAGGCAACCCAGTATGAGAAGTAGGATTCCAAAAGCCAGCAAAAAAGTTAGGTACAGCCTCTTTTTCCACTATTAAGAGTCCCATAAGAAGACCAAACTACACAACTGTAACATATATACAGAGAGCCTAGGTCAGTCTCATGCAGGCTCCCTTGTTGGTTCAGTTTCTGCAAGCCCCTATGAGACCAGTTTAGTTGATTGTGTGAGACTTTCTAAAGCGTCCTTGAACCCCCTGGCTCCTCCACTCATTTCTTCTTTTTCTTAGCAGATTCCTAAACAAGTCCTAATGTTTGCCTATGGTTTCTGCATCTGCCTCCATCAGTTTCTGGTTGATGCCTTTCTAATGACAATTGGGCCAGACATGAATCTGGTCATAGGAGACTTCTACTTATCCACTATTGCTAAGAGTCCAAGTTGGGATCCTCCACATAGTCTGCTACAAGATTCCCCTGTCTTCGGTTTTCTTCACCTTACCAAGAAATGCTACCCCAGCTGTCCCTTCTCAGCACTTACTCCCTCCATGCCCTTCTACAACCTGAATGCTATATTCCTATCTCCATCTACTCTCAGTCCACTCATGAAATCTCTTCTCTTTTCTAGGGATATCTGGGTGCCCCCCCCCCATGAACTATCCTTGTTACCTACCCTCTCTGTCTGTGAATCATAGCATAATTATCCTTTATTTTACAGCTATTATCCACTTATGAGGGAATACATACCATGTTTGTCCTTGTCATTCTGGGTTTGAGGTAGTCATTCTTGAAGGTCAGAAATGTAGATCCATTATGACCTCCAACAGCCAAGTTTCATTAAAAGAATACAGTATAAGCATTTAGGAGACTGCTAACTAATATGGTATCTTTCATCCCAGTCAATCCTGTTGGGAAGAAAGCACAAATGTATTCTTATTGTGGAGCATCTCCTGGTATTTAGCCAAGACATTCAATAGGGAGTTACTTAAAAGATAGCTTTCTTGGAGAATGCTCAGACAGCCTGTCATTTGTGACAAGATGTATTCAAGCAAGTCTCTTATTGTCAGAATTTCAGGGAAGTTGGTGTATTTGTTCTGTCTATTTGATTTTAATTGATCTGAATATCTGGCTTCAGAAACTTTCCAGTAGAAAATGGTTACTAAGGAACCACTAGAAAAAAGAAAATAAGAACAATTATTGAGATAGTTTGAATGTAAAGGGTCATGCACAGGTCTGTGTTTGTCTTTGACCCCCTAGTTGGTAACACTGTTTTAGGGAGTTGTAGATCCCATGCTACTGAGTCCTTCATTGCTGAAGTGGGTCATTGAGGTCAACCTTGATATCCATATCTCATTCCAGTTCGAATGCTTGACTTTTGTTCCACCACATGTCAATGAGCCTCTGAAAGTATCACTGTCAGAAATATATCCATGCTAGTCCCCATGCTTTCCTTGCCAGGAAGGACTGTCTCCTCTGAAACTGGGAGTCAAAATGGGCCTCTTTTCCGTTAAGCTGTTCATTGGATGATATTTTAATTTTTGGTTTTGATGCTGTGGAAAAATCTCTGATAAGAAGCAACTAGAGGGAGGAAGGATTTATTTCACCCTGGGGTTCAAAAAACTGTAGCCTGTAATGCTATGAAATTATGACATCAAGGGCAAAAAAAAAAAAAAAAAGAGTGGTCACATTGTCTCTGTAGTCAGGAGGCAAAGAGGAAGAATGCTGATGCTGGTTGACTTTCCACTCACTCTCTTCAGTCCAAGAACCTACCCTGTGGTAGATTCCCACCACATTATAGATGGGTCTTTCAGTCTCAGTTAACAAAAACTTGAAGATCCTTCACAAGCAAATCCAAAAGTTTAACTCTTGTTGACTTTAGATCCTGGCGAATTGAAGTTCAGTATTAATGTTCACAGAAATTTTTGTTGCAGTGATGAGAAAAGTAACCAGTGCAAACACTGAAGTATCACTAGTTCACAAAAGAGCTAGAACCATGCAGGCAAATTGGAAAACTGGAGATGTGACTCAGTGTTAGATCACTTACTTAGAAAGCGTTAGCATTATCAAGGATTAAAATAAACCAAACTCTTGGTAATGGTGTTTGATGTACTGTTTTTGTTTGAATGATTTAAAGAATTTGCTAGCTTTTAATTTGCATACAATTGGAAGAATATATAAATGAAAGTGTAGAAAGGCACATCTGCTGGATACTATGGGCCAGTAGGCTGAAGATCGATGCTCCAAAATTGCAGAAGAACGTTGGGTTACTGTCCAGGCAGTGAGATGTCTCTGTCAGTTCTAGAATTTTGGAAGTTTCTGGCAATGCATTTCCTGTTTACTTAGGTAATATTGTATCCTTATGGAGTCTTTGATGAAGTTGAAGAGTAGATAGTAATAATCTAATTTTTATTAGTCATGATAAAAGATAAAATAGATATAAATCTTGTAACTGTAATTCTTGCTTGATACCTGTTTTGCTGTTTGTAATTTTTCTATGTTAAAGTTAAAACCTTCCTTTTTTATTTAAAAAGAAAAGGAGAGGTGATGTGGGATTTTCCTCTGTATGCTGTGATTACCATTAATGAATAAAGAAACTGCCTTGGCCTGTTGATAGGGCAGAACTTAGGTAGACAGAGAAAACTAAACTAAATGCTGGGAGAAAGGAGGCAGAGTCAGAGAGAGAAGCCATGTAGCCCCATCGAAGACATATGCTGGACAGAACTTTACCTATTAAGCCATAATCATGTGGGGAAACACAGATTAATGGAGATGGGTTAAATTAAGATGTAAGAGTTAGCCAATAAGAAGCTAGAGCTAATGGGCCAAGCAGTGATTTAAATAATATAGTTTCTGTAAGATTATTTCAGGGCTGAGAAGCTGGGAACCAACAAGTGTCCTTTTTTACAAAGTGGCCTTCCTTACAACATGTGTGTGTGTGCATGCATCCATAGGCATGTGCATTCGAGGTGCATGTGTATTTCTACTATGTTCTTGAATACGAACGAATTAGCACTAGGGATAAATCTAACATATTCTTAAGAAGAAGAAATTTGAGATAGATAAGGAGTTGGTAAGCTATTAGAAGTAATGTGTTAAATTTAATTAGAATAAGAATGTGATCTCCAGGTGGAGGTGATGGCCTGTGTCCCCTGAGAAGACAAGGTTGGAGACAGACCTTTGGATTTAACAATAATAGAGGTCAAGAAAAAACATAAAAAGGCCCACCTATATTGTAAGGTCTTGATTCTATTTCAATTAAGAGAAATCATATTAATATAATAAATTTGAATAATATTGCTGTGTTGTAAAATCCTAAGAGAGAAGGAAAATAATTTAAATATGCAAGTTATTTTAAAGCACATTGGTGTTCTTAGGCTGTTCTCAACATGAGAACATTAAAATATCAGCAAGCATAATCAAGAGATCCAGTGTAAGGGTCCTGAGTTTTTTGTCTTGTGCCCTTCCATACCTCCTTAAGAAAAGGAGCATCCTCTTTCATTGAATTACAGCTATTGTATCCAATTGATAACTAAATCTCTGATCTGCTTCAAATGGAAGTCCTCAATGTGCTCTGTCTCTGTCTCTGTCTCTGTCTCTCTCTCTCTCTCTCTCTCACACACACACACACACACAACTGATATGTAAAGAAAAGTTCAGTTACCATATTGTTGCATGTTTTTTAAACTCAATATATAGTTCAAAGTATAGTCCCTCTGGAAATCTGTTCTCAGTATAAAATAAATAAAAAGTAGCTGGACCTCCAAGTTTAGCATCTGTGATCATCATGCACGCACCAGCTAAGACTTTCTATTGTGAAGGTCACTGCTGCTCACTGTGGATGAAGTGACTGCCTTATGGTATTTACTGTGGCAAAGATAACACAAAGGCAGATTGTAATAAAGAGCTGACTTTCAAAATGCATTTTGAATGCAGATGCTCAAAGGATACAAATGCCCTTTCTACTTGCACATTTTAAGTGCAGTATGTTTGGATTCTCAGTGGTCACATCTGAAATACCTTAACAAACTAGTACTAATAGTAATTGCTTTTACATATGACTATATTTGGTATATTGTGACAAACAAAATGACATAGTTCATTCTAGAAAACATATTTGTGGTATTTGAAATAAAAATAAAATTAGAATTTACCTGTATTAAAATAGATTACCTAGTAGGATTAGTACCTTCCTTAAAATTAAAACAGCATATTAATTTGATATATAAGTAAGCTGACTTAGTTCTTAAACTTATCTCTAAAGTGATTTGAGAGTATATATATTAATTTGGTGTTAAAATATTGCTTTTTAATATCAAAGAAGTAGAGTAATGAGCAATGAGAGAAAGATCAGTTACTGAGGGGGCTTGTAGTGGGAGCCGCGGGCTGTGTTCCTGCCGCCCCAGCTCCTGGTAGCCTGGCTAGCTTATGCCCCAAAGTAACAACACACAAACTCTATTCATTTAAACACTGCTTGGCCCATTTCTATACATGTGTGTAGCACCCCAAGGTGCGCTTACCGGGAAGATTCTAGCCTACATCCATCCTGGGTCTGAGCTTCATCGCATCTGCCCCAGAGAGCAGAGCTATCGAGTCTGAGCTCAATTCCTCTTCCTCCCAGCATTCTGTTCTGTTTACTCAACCCACCTATGTTCTAACCAATGAGGGCCAAGCAGTTTCTTTATTTTTTAACCAATGACCTTCCTCCATCAGGGGCTGAGTGAAAAACTCAGATAAAGGTAAAGTGAATTATACTATATTGAAATTTATAGCACACTTTAAGAGATGTGTTGAATGAAAATTATGAAACTCCATCATCAACTTGAAAATCTTATTTCTGTGTGAGTGTTGCCCATATCCTCCTGGCTTTTGATGGAAGGAGAGTTTGGCTGCCTGCGATAGCTGCTTTTACATAAAACAAAAATCTAGGTAGTGAGATAATCAGAGATAATTAAAGCAAGCAAAGAAATTATATTCATCTCAATTACAAAGTGTTGTGGAGAGAAAAACAAACCTGCTAGGAAAAATATGTAATTGAGAAAAAATTACTTTCACACTTGGTGAGCAAATAACAGTGCCAAGTGCTACAAGTGTTAAATTGAGTACAACCCTATCCCTGACCCCTAGAAGGCCCATCATTTTACAAGCAGAAACCAGATTCTATTACACAGACTTCACAACTTTTCAAAACAAATTAAAACTCTCTGCCTTTAATCTGGGAATCCAGTAACAGACTCAAATAGTAGCTGCCATTTCTTTAAGGATGGAGTACTCTTGGAATAACTCTTTGCACAGGTGGTATTTTAGCTGCTCTTTGAAGACAAGGTAGGGCACCTAAATAAACAGAAGATCATTAAATAATGGCATTTTATCAAAGACAACAAGTGCTGTTATGTCACCCGTCAGAATCCTAGGAAGACAGATGGCACTCAAATGCCAGGACAGAAGGAACCTCCAGAGGAAGCTGTTAAACTGAAAAGTAGCTGTAGCCATGAGGAAGAGCCATCTGATAGTTTCTGTGTGTTTTTTATGGAGTAATGTAACTCATGATATCCTGCCTGGTAGCAGGGAGGGAACAGTGGAAATAATATCCCAGTCTGTGCTCTCCCTGTATTCCTTCTCCTGCAAGTAATACTCTTTGCCCTGATCTTATCAGAATTAAGAAGGACAAGTGCCAACTTCTTAAGTCCATGAAATTCAACCTCACATGATATTGAGCCAATGGAGAAAAGAAAGGAAAGATTTGCCAGGGCAAAGATAGACTAGCCCACACAGCCATCATCTTTATGTCTGAAGTCAAGAAAATCCTCCAATATCAGAATGAACAGTTTGCATCGTTACTGCAGCATCTCGCACAATGATCCTCTTTCACACAGTAAAGAGTTGGAGGCATTAAAAAGCTGACTAACTTGCACTTCAAACCATAATGACTAAGTGGTAGAAACCAGATATGAAATTCTGCCGAATCTCTGCTCTGTGAACTATATATTCTGTCTTCTTTTCAGAGAAGGCATGAAAGTTGGGAGTCACTGAGACGTGAGTTCTTGTCTGTATATTACTGAGACTTATATTTCACTGAAAAAAATGGAAGAGAGAATAAATTCTGGCTCCCTTAATCTGTATGAGTTCAGATATGTGTCTTACCAAAGACAGTATCAAGCTACTTCAAAAATAATGGCAAGGTATTTCAGGGTAGAATAAATATAAGCAAAGAAATAAGGGCTAAAGGAAGGAGAGAAGGAAAAAGGAAGTTAAAAGGAAAGGCCAAATGAGGGAAGCAGATGGACAAAAAAAAAAAAAAAAAAAAGAGAGAGAATGACAGGAGTGTCAGAAAATGGAAACAAAACCTCTACAACCATACAACCAGAAAACTCCACTGTTGCAGTAGGTGTCAGTGTGGAGTTTTGCTCCTCTGCTTTATACCCAATACTCTGTCTTCATCCTCTTCTTTTTTCCCAGTGTTTTAACTGCCATACTGTGTAATATTTATATATAATAGGAATATACCTGATAAATCTTGTTACTTACTAATTTCTCTTTAAATAAGTGATAAAGTTTTGTAGGAAGCTGCTAATTTGTCCCGGCTGCTCATAACTGAAATAATCACACAGAAATTATATTAATTTAAACACTGCTTGGCCCATTAACTTTACCTTCTTATTAGCTAACTCTTATATTATTATTATTATTTTTTTTTTTTTTTTGGTTTTTCGAGACAGGGTTTCTCTGTGGTTTTGGAGCCTGTCCTGGAACTAGCTCTTGTAGACCAGGATGGTCTCGAACTCACAGAGATCCACCGCCTCTGCCTCCCAAGTGCTGGGATAAAGGAGTGCGCCACCACCGCCAGGCTAACTCTTATATTATTAATTCAACCCATTTCTATTAATCTGTATATCACCATGTGGTAGTGACTTACCGGCAAAGATTCTGCATGTCTGACTCTGGCGGCTCCATGGTGTCTCTCTGACTCTGCCTTCTTCCTCCCAGCATTCTGTTTAGTTTTCCCCACCTAACTCTGTTCTCCTACAGCTCTGCTACAGGCCCAAAGCAGTTCCTTTACTAACCGATGAAAGCAACACATAGACTGAAGGAACTCCTACACCAATAAAGGGTGAAAATATGTGTGGATTTACAAAGAAGTAGATTCACCTGTTTCATAAAGCTTTTATTTCTTCCTTTAGGAATGCTGCAAGCAGTACATGTAAGATGAGGAAATTGGCAAGGTGGGGACTCTAGGTGGCACTGGTCCCTCCCACCAGTGGTGAGGTTTTGGAATAGTTTATGTAGCCCCAATGTGTCACTTAAGTGACAGAATAGCCACTTTGCCGGGGTCTGAAAAAGCATGGGACAAAACCGGACTCGTTGAACATAGCGGGCAATGAGGACTACTGAGAACTGAAGAACAATGGCAGTGGGTTTTTGATCCTATTGCACGTAATGGCTTTGTGGGAGCCTAGGTAGTTTGGATGCTCACCTTAATAGACCTGGATGGAGGTGGGTGGTCCTTGGACCTCCCACAGGGCAGGGAAACCTGATTGCTCTTTGGGCTGAGGAGGGAGGAAGACTTGATTGGGGGAGGGGGGAAATGGGAGATGGTGGCGGGGAAGAGGCAGAAATCTTTAATAATTAAATAAATTAATTAATTAAAAAAAAGAATAGCCACTTTGGGGTCTCTGTGCTTTTCAATCTTAAGAAGATTTGAAACCTTAACTGCTGTCTTGTGTGGTTACTGTGTATACTTTTTTACATATTTATTTATAAAAATAATATTCTTATATTTTATATTTGACTTTCTAGGGTACTTGGAAAATAAAGATGCCTTTGATAATATTCACGTTTTTCCTTTTGATTTTCAAGTGTTTGTGTACTTTGGCCTAATTTGTTTTCAGGATATCTTACATGCTTCCTTTAGTTTACCCATGTGGTTCCCATGATTTCTGTCTTTCATTAACATTTTTTGCACCTATGTAAGTTTTAAGCTTTAGAAAGCAACCTTAAACCTTATCAATTACGCGGTCCTATCAACTCTTTTACTTTCATTGAAAGAATGAATAGCTTTGATAAGTATTTGTTGAAGATTGGAGCAATCAAATAAAGTGTATAAAATAACACCACTAACAGAACTTTCTAAGGCGTGCTACATTTCACAGGTACTTTAGAGCCTCCTCTTTACACTGTTCTTAAATCAACAACTAATTTTTTGAACCAGTGGCATTGATTGCTCTACCACTAACTTGTTAGGAGGGGAGCATGGGTATGTAGTATTTCCTGGTTTCCAGAATATAAATATATACCCCATTTCCACTGTCAAGTACAAATATAATATTTTGGAATACAATACAAGTAAGAATATTCAGAATTGACTTACCCAACCCATTATGAGCCATTTCTTCCACACAACCAAAAATAAACTTGGGGAAAATTTATGATTTGTGTAAGCTTCCCAGAAGATAAAAGGCAAAGCAGGCTCTTGGATCTACATATCTCATTCTCAGATAAATTTTATTCACAAATAATCTATGATTCAAAGATATGATTGCATCTAGCACTAGTCTTTCTGGTGCCAAAGGGTCACAATAGAGCTACTTAGTTTCAGTTCCTGCCATAACACTCTGATGCCCATCTGCATCATGTCCGCATTGAGGTACCCAATGTTGCACTTTCTTCCAATAAGTTATGTGGCAAAATTAAATGGATTGCTGGCTTTGAAAACCTTTCCTGTTCTAGTGTTATGAACTAATTTCTAACTCAGGTGTTGTATCACTTATTACTCATACTCATCCTACAGGACACATCATCCATATGTTCGTAACAGTTTGAGCTTTAAAATTTTTCCCTCTGCAAAGGTATATAAATTAGGATCTCAGAATATTTAAGACAGAATGACCCTTAAGCACCCTTAAGTCAAATCCCATAATTTAACATAATAATTAACATGATTCCCCACTCTAGTTCCTGGGGACTCTTCTGAATACTCTGCAGTTGCAATATAAAACTTTCATTGGCCATCACCAGAAACATTAACACTATAGGATATGATAGTCTCCAATGATATAATTCCATTGATTAAATTAGTATTACCATTTTATTGATGTTTTCTGGTTATTTTTATTTCTTCTTTTAATCTTTATTATAATCATGTTTTCTCTATGTTTTCCTACAATGTTCTTTATATTTTGCTATCGCATATTTTGAAACAAGTCTATAATTTAGTCCAATCCTATTTTGCCTAACCATTCCATTGATATAATTATATATTTTATGTTCATTATTTTATAGTGTTAACATGATGTGATAAAAATCTGTTCATATTTATTCATATTTTCCTATAATGAGTTTCTAGAATTTGGCTTGAGGAACAAGTCACAGGGAAATGAATATCTTTTCAGATAGTGGCCAAACTGTGGTCCTATGTTCTCTAGGATGCTTTGATTTGCAGAAGAATGGATGTTTATTTAGTATTAGAAGCTTTATTTTGATAGAGGTTCTCTATTTATCGGATATCTGAATATTTTAATCTTGTTTGTCATCAAGGAGGTACATAGATGTCAAATTATCCTAATCTTGGAGAAGTTAACTAGCTAATTGACATATTTATTATTGTTTTATTTCCTTGTCTTTCTATCTCTTTGTTAGCATTGTGTGAATGATAAGACATGAAATATCTGAGTGGATTTAGAATCTCTGTAAATTTTGTCACTTAAGAAATTGATTTAAGGGGAAAGAAGGTTATTCTAAGTAATATCACCATAGCCCTATTCATCAGGACATCAGTTCTAGAAAACACTCGCAATGCTTTCCCTAAAAACTGAGATCTCTGACACTGGAGGGAAAACTCAGGTTCAGCGCACTGTTGCACTTGAGAAGACCTAAGCTCAGGTTCTAGCTCCCCCCTGCGCAGCTCACAGCTACCTTCATCTCCAGCCCCAGGAAATCTGCCTTCCTCTTCTGATCTGTGGGTACTAGCACATGTGCACACCCGCACACACAAACATGCACACACACACAAGCACAAAAGCACACACGCATATGCACACAAAGAGTGATAGAGATAGAGACTCTTAGAGATCCATAAAATTAAAATTTTTGAAAATCCATGAAATTTTCCAGATCATTTGATATTGTCCAAACATGCATATAAATATCTAAGTTGCCAATGCAAGATATAAGCAAAGATCAGACCTCTCTCAATCTGTTTGTACATCTTATCTATGCAAAGACTTTCTGTTCATTAAACATACATGTCTGCCTCTCCTAAGCACATTTCAGCTGTTTTAAAACTCTGTTGGTTTCAGCTGAATGTCTACAACACTCTTTCTCACTTTTCCTTTATTGATCAACACTTTTGAATAGATCTTAAACTCTTTTTAACAAATTATCTTAATCTGAGATTTTAGCCAGACAAAACCAGCTCTTGGTTACAATCAAATTATATAAATGAGATTTATAGAAAAAAATAAAAGATAAGGAGAAGAAACAGAATTAAAAATGTTTGTTCATAACCAAATATGTGAAAGAAATAAATGTCACTGTTAGAGTTTGTGCTTAGAATGTCATCTCTACGAAGGTTAATATTAATTGATGAAATCTAGAGTCATCTATGAGATGGTATGTAGGAATTTTCAGGGTTATGTAATTTTTACAAGTCAAGACACATTTCAATTGTAGGCAGCAACATGGCCAAGGCAAGTATAGGTAGAGAAAACTTATTTAGCAGCAGCATGGCTACATCCTTGGTTTGCTGACTGCAGATGCAATGTAACCAGCTCTTTGATGCCTCTGCACCCTGACTTATCTGCAATGGTAGTCTACACCATGAAATGAGAATAGAAAGAAGCCATCAGTCCCTTCAGTCGCTTTGGTCAGAGTATTTAATCACAATAGCAGAGAAAGAAACTGAAGCAGCACCATAGGCCTATGTGTCAATGTTTGACCCCTGCTTGTCATACTTTGGGGCAGTGATGGAAACTTTAGATTATGGGGCACAATAGAAGAAATTAACCTAATGGGGTCTTGCCTTTAAAGAAGCTAATACACCCCAAACACCTTTTCTCTTTTTACTTCCTGACCATATGGTATATTGGCCTATTCCACCATGCAATTACTGCTGGACATACAAGACCACGTGCCTGAAACAAAAAAGCTAAGTGAACACATCCTAAAAACTTACATAAACATGAGCCCAAATTAATCCTCCCAAGATTGAAAGCTGAGTGATATATTAGCATTAGAAAATAAAACTAATAGAGTTGAATGTTAGCCTAAAGGTAACACTGTAACTTGTAAATTAGCTCCATTGTTAAAACACCTTTGGAATGCGTGTGCAAGTGAAAGGACACAACCCCTACCTGCTTTATTATCTGTTTATTCTGCCACAGGTAAAATACTCTAGTCATGATTTGTGAGGAACCGCAGCACTGATGGTTCTTTTTGTCTCAACCTCAAATTAGCATTTATGGACACATTCTTCTAACAAGCAAACTTCTCTCCAATGTTAATTTTCTCTCATTTGACACCGATGACATCGTCACTCAATGCAAATAGTGCTTGCTAATGAGTATTGAAGTATGTGTTTAATAGCAGCACTACATACTCCAGAGGGATGCGAAGGTCAAGGGGCTTGAGAACACATTCCTCTGAGAACTGTGAGGTAAATAGACTCGGAAGACACAGGAGATAGTAATAATAGTTATCAGCTACCAAGGTCTGCGGGACACTGGACAGAAAGTCAAGTGGATTTGCATGTCTTGCATATAATATTTTCAATAACCAAACAAGGGACATGTTCTATTTCCATTTCATGTAATGGGAGAGGAAGGTCAGAGAAGTCAAGTGGTGTCTCCAAGTTCAAGTAGCTAGAAAGGATTAAAGCCACGTAGTGCTGCGTCGGGACGCACAGAATATTGGCACATTCTCCTTCTCTGAAGAACTCATCTACATTCTTCTATGCATATTAAAATGCATTCCTTTCCTAAATTATATGCCATTTTCAGACAAAATTTCCATAAGCATAAAGATAAAAATAATTTAAAATGTCATTCAAAAATATAGTTTTCTCCTTAAAAACTATAAAGCTTTTACAAATTTGCTTTTAAAGATGATTGACTTTGATTTCTCTGAAATTTTTGTACAGGTAAAATTATTGTAAAATCATTTTTAAATACAATATTTCTCTAAGTATAAATTCTATTCATTACATAAATCACTATAAACATTTTGTAATTATTATATTAAGCATTTCTTAATACTTTTCTGGGCATATTTGTAATTGTTAAAGGTAACATAAATAATGAAAATATATTATGCTACTCTTGCTCACTTCCGATAATACCTCCACAATGCATTTACATTCTGAATTGTTCAGATTTAAATTTATTATACTTTCTATTTCCAAGCAGATCTTGAAAGATACAGATGTGATTTTACATTTGCTGCTTCTTCTCTGCATGCTAGTATGAATTATATATACTAAAAAACTTAGCACATGCTAACTGATAAAATTTAGGAGAAATAAAAATATCTGAATGTTAAATTCTTTAATTACAGCTACTCTAGAAGCTGAGGCAGGAGGAATCCCACCCAGATCAAAGCATTTCCTACGTTAGTTTTAGCCCATCTTGTTCTATTTAATGAAACCCCACCTAAAAATTAAATCATAAAACATGAGCTTTGGCTCTGTCAATGATACAGCACTATTTTGCATACAGAAGGACCTGGGATGACTACCCAGTCTTAAGGGAGAACTAAAAGAGAAAGAAAACACTGATCATTGAGTTTAGTATGTGAACCAAAATAATTTGAACAGTGCATTGCTTTTAATCATTCTCTCTCTCTCTCTCTCTCTCTCTCTCTCTCTGTGTGTGTGTGTGTGTGTGTGTGAGAGAGAGAGAGAGAGAGAGAGAGAGAGAGAGAGAGGGAGGAAAGGAGGGAGGGAGGGAGGGAGGGAGGGAGGGAGGGAGGGAGGGAGAGAGGGAGGGAGGGAGGGAGGGAGGGAGGGAGGGAATGCCGGCACACTCTGCTTGAAATTTTCCCATTTGGCTATGCATCAAATATAGAGAAACTCAAAGTGCTATGACTCCAGTTCCTTATTTCTCTATTACCATCATTGAGCCAGTTTCTTAACATCCCAAGCATGTTTAGGTCTCTGAAAACCTGCTCATCGGTTTTGCCTAAAATTCCTCCAGATAGCTAAATGTTACTTCCTAATCAAAACAAACAATTCCAAATATAATAGAAGAGGTTTATTTGACTTATTATTTTGGAAACTAATGGTCTAAAAAGCATGGTGCTGGCTATGAGAAGGACTATCCTGCATACTTACTGTCATGGCTGATGGCATCATTGTCAGAAACTTTTATAAGCGAGAGATCTAGGTTGAGACCACATAGGAAACTGGAAGTCGGGAGGATGGGGCATGGGGTAGTTTTACATTTTATAGCAATGCGTTCTCCAATAAAATCTGTCTTTGAGAACAGTATTGATTCTTACTTGTATTTTGAAATCAGAACTCCAATGACCTAAATACTACTAACTATCCCCTGACCTCTGACTACTTTCCCATTTTCTCCTACCTGTAACAATTGTCCCAATATCCCCACCTCTGACATAGTCCCAATATTCCCGGACCTCTGACAATCGTCCCATATAGATGCCCTGAAATCTAATAATAGCCCCATACTATTTTCTAGAACCGTCTCATGATCTCATTTAAAGAGAAACCCACGTGAAAGCCACGCCTGTAATTACCGGCGCCTTTCCTGATTTCCCTTGGACAGTGGCTACTCCAATTTCTAATATGTTTTAGTTGTGGTGGTTGTTGCTGGTTTTGGTGTTTTTGAGACAAGCTTTAACTGTGTAGCCCTGCTCGATTTGTAGACCAATCTGGCCTTGAACTCACAGAAATCCATTTGCCTCTGCCTCTCTAGTGCTGGTATTAAAGGTGTGCCACTATTACCTGGGCTCCAATATCTTTTAACTGCAACAAATGGGTAGAAATATGTCATATGGTACATTTCTGGTTGCACTAAATAAACCCAAAGAAAGAAAAAGAGAGGATCAAATGTAAAGACTAATATTAGGAATGTGTAGTCTTTTCCGCAAAGAAAGCTTTTTTTTTTAAAAAAGTATGCTTTAATAAAAAAAGGTTTGCATGATGAGAGTTCAATAACCACTAGTAACAAAGGGGTATTAATTTGTCCTGCAGATATCTAGGCAAAGAGATAAAATGTAGTCATAAAACTTATGTGGATTCTAAGGGTTTATCTCAAGAAGTTACAAAAATTTGTATTCTGCATCTTAATATATGTGTGTTAGTTTATGTATATCAACAATGCTTTAAACTATCTGCCAAGGAAAATTGACATTCTGTGAAGTGCCACTTTTTGTATCACCTTACTGATCCCCTGTCATGCTGATGTGTGTTGAGGGAAGAACCCACATTTTGAACAGCATGGATTTTTGTTTTGCTTTTATTACTTCAGGATTTTCTGTCACATTTTGTTTCCTGTATAGTTTGTATTTTTGAGATACACTTTTCATAACATATCCAGCCTCTTGATAATCAATGTGTTTATCTAGAGAAGAATCTAATCTTCTCTAGCACACTGGCATTTAAGAAGGAAGAGATCCTAAGGTTTGAATGAGTAATACAATAATAAATAAAGTGGAATTTTCTATCACATCTCTAGCTGATGACTGTTCCCATATCATTTCCAGACTATTGTTTACATGAATGACTTTGTTATGTCCTTTGTTTCCTGTAAGCATGCAATTGACCTGGCTTTATCTACGATCCTAGATACACTTTAAGGAATAGAATAAAAAGGCTTTTATTGGTTTGTTGGGGAGCAGGGGGGTAGTAATCAGCTCTGATGGCAAGCTGGAATTGACATGTTATCAGCCACTTAGAAAGCTAGTGTTCAAGACAGACCCTTTTATTATAGTAAGAATGTCTGGGTTCTGTTCTACAATGCAAAAATCAGAAGCAGTTTGAGCTCTGGTAATCTAATGAATTAGATAGCAGTGGCTGCTTGCCAAATGGGAGTTCAGTACAAAAGGGTAGGATAAGGCGAGTTTCTTCTGCCCTGTAATAAAATTAATATACTCTTGCCTCATGTTCATTTCACTAAATAAGAAAATGACAAAGGTTTTCACCTGGGGATTCTACTGTCAATTCTCTTCCTACTGTCAGCTACCCTGCTCTTATTTGGAAAATGAAAGGGATTATTCCCTTCACTAAGGAGTTTCTTTTTTAATAAGAATGTGTGTGTGTGTAACATTGAGTAATAAAAAGGAGATCTAGGTAGAGCCCAATCCTAATAATTCTTTACTTACCTGGCACTTCTGTCTACCCCCACGATTCCTCTGAGAGATTAAAAAACAAAAGACACTGAAGGATGAAAGATTAATCAGCTATCTTGTATTACCCTTGTAATGAAACCAAGGAAATACTTTCTTTCAAAAATGGTCTAATTTGAGTATTAGTTTTACTGTGGAAAGAAGTGAAGGGAGGAAGAAAATGAGGGAGGAAAGAAGAGATGGCCCCCGAGATGACATTGCCCATCTCACTGGGAGAACCCTGGGAGTGCAGATGCATACTACTGTTTCTGGTTTTGCCTAGTGTCTAGAGGTTTTCAAACTCATGTTCTGGCACCCATGTGATAAGCATTTCACATCTGATAAGCAATGAGCCATCTCCCTATCCCTTCTCATGGTTTTCTCTAGCTATATGTCAATTATATAATAAAGTGTTACTTCATGACATTATCATACCTTCATGTAGAGTGTGTGTGTGTGTGTGTGTGTGTGCACGTGCACGCGAGTATGTGAGTGCATGTGTGTGTGTGAGATTCAGTTGGTTTCACAGGGCTGCTTACAGAAGTGTGGGTGAAAGTTGGTTTAAGAAAACAATGCTACCTCAGTTTTTTAAGGGGGAGTAATGCAACCTCCCCCACTGATGTCTTGGACAACTACAAGATCTCAGAAGCAGATTGAAAATGTATTGGACAAACAGTGTGTTTCTTATTTGACATTTCAAAACATGTCCCAAAGCAAAGAAGAGTACTTTCCATGCAGCTGGTGCAAAACAAATGTTCAATAGAATAAAACAAAAGAAGTATTCAATAACATATGAGTTAATTGTCCTGAGTTCAACCATCAGCTAGGATCCTTGCTGGCTGTTTGATTTCCAGAAATATCTTAAATTTACCCATTTTCTATTTTTGAGTGTGTGAGTGTTTGTGTGTATGTGTGTATATGTGTGTGTGTGAGAGAGAGAGAGACAGAGACAGAGAGAGAGACAGAGAGAGAGACAGAGAGAGAGAGAGCTGGGGGGGGTGCATGTGTGTTGTACTTGTCTTCAGAGCGGACCCATTTGTCTGTAAGTTCCCATAGACATGGGAGAACATGTACGCGGAGACCCATTGTTCCTATCAAGAGGCACTTAGGTGAAACTTTTACATTAGCTTCTCACATGCAGTTCAAGAGCTTGCCCATCAAGGTTTTAATCTAATTTTTATCAGGCATTTTCTGGTAGACTCAACACTCAAATAGCCTTTTTCTGACAAAGGATTCCTAGAAATGTATGTTTCTATGTGTATATTCTTTTTCCAAACCCACTCAGAATCTTTATTTGGGTGTATTGTGTTTCCTACAACTTGTGGTTAAAAATATTTTAAGACAAGTATCAGATTAAATTAATTACTATTAATACTTGTCTTAGTTTCTAACACAAACCTCCTAAAACCTTTGTGGCTTCTTGAGTGAAAAGGATATTTGCAGAAATTCCTCTAAAACCTCTGTAGAGCACGCTGCTGATGCTCAGATGTTAGGACTCTGCACAGTCTTAGAATATGGTCACTAAATGACATACGGACAGAAGTTTGGAACTTTTATCCCCATCCACTGGATGGAAAGAGGTACAGGCTGGAAGCAAATTGTAATAATCAGGCCTTCTTAGGATGGTTCACCTGCAGAGAACACAAGTTCACTGTGATTATCCATCCTTCATGGCTTGACCAATACATCTGTTTCCTTTCACCTATCATGATCAGTATGAGGTAGAAATCATTATTTCAAAACTACTAGGGTGTATAGCTCAGGGACACCCCTTAACTTATACACGAAGTTAGTCCAGATCAGGACCACTGATACTATTCTCACAGACTGAACAACTACTGGATCCTTTACATCAGGACACAGCACTGTTGTACTCTCCAGATCACAGTGTGTGAGCCCGTCTAACAGATCCCTTACTAATATATAGTTATATCAGTTCTGTTCATTTAGAGAAGCCTGATTAAGACAGGTACTTATTACCATTGTACTGAAAATTAATTATCAAGTTCCTTTATGTACCAAGAAAATATCTTGCATTGTTCAATCAAGAGTATACTGGCAAAAAAAAAATAAACATTGTTTTCTGGAAGGTCTCAAACCCAGTGAATGAGCTAGATATTGAATGGACACACACAGACACACAGACACACACACATACACACACATAAACACACACATACACACACACATAAACACACACATACACACACATACGCACATACACACACATACACACACACATACACACACACACACACATACACACACACACACACAAACCCTGCAAATTGTAATAAGAAACATGTAGAGAAAAATTGGATTGGAGCCAGAAAGAATAGTAAGGACTTTGGATAAAATGTGTTTGTATTTATCCATTCCATCAATACATGTTAATTATTTTAAAAAGAAGAAGTAACCGAGTAGTTGATGATTCACTCTGCCCCGTCTCTTATCTTTCCAATCAAGAATCGAGACAGGGGAATTTTGAATGCAACATAGTGCTATTTATTTAAATATAAGACCTAATTTCTGGTTCTATGCAGTGAAGCATGAGGAAAGTTTCTGATGAGATGAAAATATCGTACATCTTGATTAGTCTAGGGGTTATTATTTGGATTTACACATTTGTCTCAGTTCAATGAACTTTAGAGCTAACCTGTTTGTCTTCTATTACACATAATTTGTTATCAAAATAAAGTAGATTTTAAAATACAACTAGATGTAAGTTATTTAGTAAATACGAAAGTTGACTAAAGGTTAGAATTATTCTAATAATTATCGACATCTCTATTTTCAGGATTTTACACATCAGGGAAACAGGTATTGTTGGACTGTTACCTGCATACCGATTCCTTTCACATCTCTGACAATAGTTCTTTCTGGCTTGTCAAATACATAAGACATTTTTGAAACTAATGCTTCTAAGATAGAAGAGTAAGGAAGATAAAAGCTTTTTCAATGATGTGCTAGGTTGATACCCCCACCCCTTGGTTGCATTTGTGAGGTTTTATAGCGCAACTGAATAATAACAGGAACATCACGATAATGGCTTTTGTTTGTAAAATTTTTGGCTCTGAGAAACCAAATTGCTTTGCATTCATGTCTTTATTGAATAGTTTCTACCTGAAAGAAGTCAAATGTGCATTATCACGTTTTATAGGGAAGAAACTAGGCAAGGGAAGCTTAAAAATACATAAGACTTATATATACATCAAGATCTACCCAGGCTGCAATTGTTGCCTTCTTCCTTTATTTTGCTTTTTTCTCGCATTCACGTAGCACTAGAAATAGACCGATTTCTATTGCTTCTGGATATGTCAACATTTCAATTGGAGGCAGCAACAGAAGCTTTTCATAACCTCCAAAGCTACAAATTTTGGTCATGCCATTTCTTTATCCCAGCCTTGATAAATTGATGCATAAAGTGATTTAAGCAGATAATTATTAAATAATACCTGGCTCCAGAGTAAACACTTATTATGCATGGAAATGAATTAAGATTTCACAGTAAAAGGTTCCTCCTTTGTTATTTGCCAAACAATTCTAAACCTGCTTGTGCTGAAAGAAATAGTTTAATTTCACAGCCACCTGCTGGATCGGGCAGTGGGGAGGCGATTTGCTCACTGTGTGTGGCAGCGCTCTAAAGTGGCAGGGGATGCAGAAGCAGTGACCTGAGGTAGAACACAGCTCAGGCATTCACTGCTGGATGTAGTGGGCCATCATACAGATCTCTGAGATCAGGTGAGATCAGGGGAAATGTGTCAAAACACTCACGTGTTGTCTGACAGATAGGAAGATGGGGGAAGACTAATGAAGTAGGTAGAATGCATATTGCTCAGTTAAAACCACTCATGCTTCTCCATGTCGGAGGAAAGGATTTTTTTTTCTGGTGGGGGTTAAGTTAACTGAAGGATATATAGCAGTTTCCCAAGTCTTAACATGAGTAGATGGAATGGGAGCCATGAAATGTAGAACACAGGGCAAGGACTCTATTAATATTTTTATTTACTCTGTTTCAGCACTATATTGTACCCTTCATATATAATTTAAAATAAAAACAGTATTCGACTGCCCAATAAAATCTGAGATGTCCATGGGATTTAAATAGTTTCAAACTATTTTATTGTAATATCTTGTATGCATTTATGAAGTATGAAGCTGCCTTTATTTAGCTGTCTAAAGCTGAGGTGCTTAGCTGACTGGTATTCTAGGAAAATGACTCTACACTAATCTGAGTGGCACAGCACTGAGAGGGTTTGGCTGTGGAATCCTCTTAGAAGTGGAGCAGAAAATTGGGGACATTAATGCCTAGCTAGAGTCCTTGGACAAGCTAGAGCAGTAAGTCTTTGCCTTGACTGTCATGTCATTATGGAAGGTATAGTTTTCAGATGTGGGTTTAAATCTATCCCCAAACTATTATGTTTATTTCAAGTTGTGAGTGGAAATCTCTGGGACTATTATGTGAAAATATTTGAAAGATAAATTATGATTGAATTGTATTTATACTAGTCCATCCATAGATTTGCTGATGGATGACATATGTAATGGTTATTTTCATAAACATAAAGAATAGTTGAGATGTTTTTAAATTTAACCATTCTTGTTATTGAAAAAGTGTAACTGTTTTAGATAAAAATCAACCAGGGCTTGTAGAAGATGCGAGTCTAAAAGAGCTATACCAGACAGTTTGAGGATGCTTTTTAGACAAAGTACAAACAAAATGTCTACTCCAGAGAAGAGCAAAAATAAAGTTGCCTCTTTAACCTTGACATTTAGCATATTAAAAAATAAAACTCCTTGTGGATTTTAGTAACTTCAAGCAGGTCATGATGTATGGCTTGTGGCTTAAATTTATTCTACTTAGAGTCTTTGAACAAACCCTTGAATCAAATCTCAGAAGAGATCATAGTGCATTGTTTTACACATGAAATAGAATGTTATAGATGAAAACCCAGATGGCGCAACCTTGTTAGCCAGTAAGATGCACATTAAAACCAATAGTAAAATACAAGATTGGCAAAAAAATTAAAATCTCTAAATACGAAGATTATCCAAAGATATGAACAAAGTTTTAAACTACTGTTTCTCAGACAAATTTGAAGACCAACCTCAAATTGTCATGTGATCTTAGATATATGCATACGCTGTGATTCTCTCCCTACTTACAAACTTCAAGACAAGTCCAGCTTACATTTTCCAGGGTTTCTGGAGCACAGAGAACATCAAATAGTCATGTGGTATCATAATGTGTACCCAACAGAAAGAACACTTCATAGCTGCAGAAGAAATGCAGTTCCATCTTAGAACGTGACATTCAGAGTCAAAAAGGCAAAGAGGAAGTCATTCATTTTAGTTAAAAATACATTCATGAAATTCCCAAAGACCAAATGAAAATATTATTTAAAAATCTTTCAAAAACATGCCAACTAGGACATCACATATATTTAGAGATATTAATCAAGGTGGGGATATTATAAAAAGCTATGAGATAGTAACAAGCCTCTAAATTTGCAGTTAGTCTTCAGGGAGAGTAGGAGTGACTGAGGTCAGACATAGAGTCATGTGGCATTAGTGATGTTAGGGACACTCTAGTGTTTAAATTGAATATGTGGCACAGAAAGATCATATTGAATTTCTTATCCTATACACAGTGTTTACAGATAGTATTACCATATATGCCAGAACAAATTTGGGGGATTTATATATTCTGCAGGTTCAATACTTGGGCAATAAACTTCATTCCATATGTGAAGCAAAGCAATTATTTTGGTAATGAGATTTTACATTATCATGCTCATGAATTATTCTAAGAAATCCATACTGTTTTATGGGTGTTTTTGTTGTTTAGTTTGTCCTTTTTAGAGATTTTATTTTGGCATATGTTATTGAGACCGAGTCTCCCTTCTAGTTCTGGCTGGGTTGTAACTAGAAATCTGTCTTCAACAGCCTACAAAGTACTTAGATTATAGGTGGGCACTAATACATCTAGCAAGCATAGGTTGTTCTAAAAATCCATACAAATTGGAAAAGAAACATGAAAGAAATGCTCATACAGCATAAGAAGCAGTGTGGTTGATTGATGTGCTCCCAGTGACTACTTTTTTTCTTAGATGAAGACCTTATGGCAATTTCCATTCTACTATGTAGTCATCTCTTAATGAAATAACATTCTCCAATAATGTGTCTTTAGTATTTAGGATGAATCATTGGATTGCACATTTATCAAATTCCTCACATTTCAACAGCTATATGAAGAAAATTTGTAAAGTTTTGGTGAAAATAGAACACCTATACATACACAGGCAGGAAAAGAGGGAGGCAGAGATAGAAATGGATAGATAGATAGATAGATAGATAGATAGATAGATAGATAGATAGATAGATAGATAGATAGAGATAGATAGATAGATAGATAGATAGATAGATAGATAGATAGATAGGTAGATAGGTAGATAATTAGATAGAGTGCCATTCTGCATAATATCTTAGTAGCAAGAATAGTTGCTAGGTAGATGACTGGCCCTTGTCATTTTTACAGACAGATTATCAGACCATGTACACGCCTTGATGTCTGTGAGCAATATGTTTGTCTTTTCCCTTTGAAAGAGTGAGATAAACATGGTGGCTTATACTTGATGTTCCAGCACATGGAGAATGAGGCAGGATGATCCTCTTTTAGTTCTTGACCAATATGAGCTATAGCCTGAAACTCAAAAATCAAAACAATAACAAATTAAACAAAAATATACGAGGGTAGAGCAGGCACTGTACTTCATCAAATCTTTGCCAGAAGGTGGTTCTCAGTCTTAAATACCTGTCTGAGGTATTTAAGTCAGTGATGCGCATGTGACAAAGTTTCTAGTATTAAAGTCTAACACTTAGGAAAAAAGAAGGAAGGAAGGTAGGAAGAAAAAAAAAAAAAAGACAGACATTCCTGCTTGTTGATATTCCTCACAAAGACAGTTACAGTCTGTTGCAGTCCTGTTGAGATCTCAGATGGCCCAGAATGATATTATTTTGTTGATGATGTTCTGTGAAAAGATATACATTGATTTGTGTTAGTTCAATAAAAATAAAGTTTGCATAGTTTCCTGGGTTATGTGCTTTTTCCCAAACAAATGTAAACTGTCACCCCTCTTTTCTCCCTGGATCCATTTTCTTTTCCTCTTGTGAGTCTGTGAATAAGTCTTGCTACACTTAATAAGAAGGGTATGTTAATGAAGGCCATGCACAGAAACTTGCCGATGATTATATCTAGTTTTTCACCAAAGGAAGAACAATTCATAAAGGATTTAGCACATCTGAGATTTCCTGGGCAAGAATATATGTTGAATATTTATCTTTTGTTACTCCATTTCCTTCTGCTTTATAATTTTCCCTAAGCTACACATAGCTTTTTTGTTTGCCTAGAAGAGAAAAGTATTATAAAAAATAAAAATATTTGCCATCTCTACACTTCTTAATTCAGAGTAGGGGCAAGGCGCTGCTTAAGGCAGTCTTACCCCAGCCCCATGGATTGTATGTTTCCCCATGCAAACCTCACCTGAATGTGAATTCACATTTCAGCAAATGTGAGAAGATTGAATCTAGTCTGGACAAGCCAAATGTGTTTTAAGTCATTTCAGATGAAATACCCAATCGCAAAATAGCACTGACATGGTAAACAGTAACTTTTCAAGAAAATGAAAGTCAA
Source organism: Chionomys nivalis (assembly GCF_950005125.1). NCBI lineage: Eukaryota > Metazoa > Chordata > Mammalia > Rodentia > Cricetidae > Chionomys > Chionomys nivalis. The sequence goes on from NC_080101.1 coordinate 31,781,663, forward strand.
GAAAGACATTCTTTAAAGTCATCCTTTGAAAGTTAAAAAGGAATTTTACATAAGTTAGATGTATTCCAAGAGGGGACTCTGTCCATCCTGTGGGCTTGGAGTACTACAGACAGCGCAAAAGTGTTAATTGAAGGAAAAGAGAATGAATAGAGAGAAATACATTACAACAACGAAACAAGAATTGGTCCAACATCAGATGGTAAGGCAGCAGCATGGGATTCAAGTAAACAGTGAGGGGCTGTTTTCAGGGAATTGTAAGATGGAGGATACACAATTTGATGTTCAGATAATTATATAAATGTGAGGGTATAATATCTATCTTAATAATAAAATACATTAAAACTATCTAATATCTATACTAGGACCAGCTAATAAAGTATTTAAGTGATAAAAGAGGTTAATCTTAGGAAATGTTGAGAGTAATTAATAATAAAAGCAATATTATATCTTGTTAATTCTTGATGTGTGACTCCCCTCTCTAAAGTATGAATACCACTGGTGAATAAAGAAACTACCTTGGACTGTTGATAGGCCAGAACTTAGGTAGGCGGGGGGGAGGGGGCACTAAACTGAATGCTGGGAGAAAGGAGGCAGAGAGGGAGAAGCCATGTAGCCCCACTGGGGACAGATGCCACTTGGTGATGCACAGATTAATGGAGATGGGTTAAATTAAGATATAAGAGTTAGCAAATAAGAAGTTAGAGCTAATGGGCCAAGAAGTGATTTAAAGAACACGATTTCTGTGTGATTATTTTGGGGCTGAGCAGCCAGGAACCAACAAGAGGCTTCCTTTAACAAATTCTTGCTTTTAAAAATTCTGGAAACAAATGAAAAATACAAACCTACATAACTAAAATAAAATTCTGGCATGTTAATATCAATACTATGTTTGAGAAGAATTCAAAGAAAGCAATGTTTAATGAAAATAATATTTTAAAAAACAATGAGGAAAATAAAAAAGAAGATAATTACCCAAAATAGAGTAAAAATGATTGTAGTTGGAAGTTTCTGTCCTGTTCAGTCCCACAGTGGTTCAGTCCCAAAGAAACACACAGAGGCTTATATCAGTTATAAACTGTTTAGTCTATTAGTTTGATTTATTTTTAACTAGCTCTTACAACTTAAATTATTCTATAATTTTTGTCTGTGTTTAGCCACATGGATTGATTCCTTTTCTCAGTGAGGCATTCTCAGTTTGCTTCTACTATCTCTGGCTGATGACTGCCTTTCCTCTTCCCAGAATTCACATAGTCTGGTCATTCTGCCTACACTTCCTGCCTGGGTACTAGCCAATCATCATTTTATTAAGCCAAACTAGTGAAAAATGTTTACAGTATTCAATAATATTATCCCACAGCAGTTCCCCTTTTTCTCTTTTTAGAACAAAGACCCTGAATCTAACCTCCTTTGTTTAGCTTTTCTCCTGACCATTATCTATAACAACTTGTAACCAACATACTAAACAAAGACAAATATCCATAATCCATTTTTATGGGAATGTGAGCATAATTTTCTAGACTATTTACTGATGATTGGGGGCACTGCTAATCTTATGAGGACCCAAAGAAAATTTAGGATAATGGTCAAGTCCTCACTGGAGTATTCTGTGAGGCTGAATCATCTCAGCCAGGAGTCTTGAAGCTGTTCTTGATGTAGAACTCAGAGGAAACTGCCACAGAGGTACTCTAAAACATTGGATTGTCTGGGACATCTGCTCTTATCAGAGATTTTTTCAGGAGGTCTCCTTTGATAAAACCTTATTTTTCTTAACCCAGAATGAATCCACATCCTCTTGTCTTCTGTGGAAAAAATCATTTCTCCAAAGTAACACATCTTTGACTTAAATTTTGAAGCCAAGTCATTTTCAAAATATAAATGTTGTATTAATCCAGCAGGATTTATAATCAAATGCCTTTTAGTAACTGTTGTTTCTTCCTCAGCAGTCACACAATTCAAAGACAACACAATAATATACAGTATTATCTGTGTATTTTCTATCTTTACATACTGGTTTGTTTCTTCTTTTTTATACTCTTTTATTTTTATTTTTTTAATTTCTGTTTTTTTGAGGCAGGGATACTCTGTGTTTCTTTGGCTGTTCTGGAACTCACTCTGTAGACCAGGCTGTCTTCAAACTCATGGAGTTTGTCTTTGCCTCCCAAATGCTGGGATTAAAGACATGTGCCACCACACCCAACTATTCAATTTCTCTCTTTTTTAAGGATTTTATTTTATCTCCCAAGTCTATGGATATTTTCAAACACACGGTAAACTGTCTCGAGAACTGTCTTGAGGGTTTTTTTTTTTTGTTATTGTTGTTCAAATCTGTCTTTACTGTATATCTTAACCTTTTCTGACCACACAAGATTTTAAGCTAAGCAATATGACTAGGATTAAAGTTGTGGCTTTGGGGACTTGCTCCATCCCTTCCTTAACCTTCTGAGACTCTAGCTACAAGACATAGGTACGGGCAGGAATTACATTTATTGTCACAACTCCATGGAATACCTAGGTCCATGTCACTACCAAGAAACCTGATTCTGGCTGCTCATAAACACCACTTAAGTGTTTGATGACAACTCTTAAAAGAGCTGCAAGGTTCTTGCAACCAGCACTGAGTCAGGAAGTCTCTCTTAAAGGAGCCGTAACTCAGCTTGCCATCAACAAAAAGAATCTACCAGAATAATGGTGGTTATCACGAAGTTGTGCTTGACTCTGTTCTTGTATGTCTAGAATCCTTTCTCTCTCTCTCTCTCTCTCTCTCTCTCTCTCTCTCTCTCTCTCTCTCTCTCTCTCTCTCTTTTTAAGCTTTCTCAGGCTTTATGTGGAAATCCTTTCCAAACATTTGTGTGTCATTTGTAGACAGATATTTCTGTCCTTTCCTGTTTCTCAGCTGTTCAGTCCCAAAGAAACACACAGAAATTTATATTAATTATAAACTGTTTGGTCTATTAACTAAGCTTCTTATTAATTACCTCTTACAAATTAAGTTAGCCCATAATTCTTTTCTGTGTTTAGCCACACAGCATGATAGCTTTTCTCAGTGATGCATTCTCATCTTGCTTCCTCTGCATCTGGCTGATGATTGCATCTCTGCCTTTCCTCTTCCCAGAGGAAATTCTCTTAGTCTTGTTTCCATACCTGTACTTCCTGCCTGGCTCTGGTCAATCAATGTTTTTTTTTTTTTGTTAAAACCAATACTAGTGACAAATCTTTACAATGTACAAAAATATTATCCCACAGCAGAAGATAATAAATATAGACGCAGGTAAAAACATACGATTGCCTACAATAAACTATTAACTGAAATATGATTGAAATAGTTACTCATAATATGGTTATATTTCTTAAGCTTAACCTTGATTCAGAAAAATGACTGTAGCACTCAAAGAAAAGAGAGTAAATGTGGAATCCAGAATGATGACTACCCTTGAGATCTGCTGAAAATCTTAGGTGTCCATTTCTTAGCTATTGTTTTGAGTGATGAGTATGTGTGTTAAAATGATTTAAGATGATAAAATAGTTTAAAACATTTTAAAATGATTAATTACTTAAGTACTCTTTTCAAATCATTTAAGATAACTTAAGCAAAATACAAGTCAATAATACAGTAATTTTATTGCAATTTAATCTTTATTAATATGTATCTGTTGTTTATATAAGTCTGTTTTAGAGATAATGAAAATAAGGACAACTTTTTATGACTATAATCCTGGCCTCACATTCTATAAGTTTATTTTTCTGAATTTGCATAAATTTACATGTGGCTCAGCCTCAAATTGTCTCTAAACCTGAGATTGCTAGGCAAACCTGCACACTGAGGTGAGGGGAATGCATATTCAAAACAGATGTACTTTCCAGCACACAGCTTCCTTACAATAAAGTGTCTGTTTAATTAATTTCATACAGTTGTATCTGCTTGACTCTCTCCCTCTCTCCAAGTACTCTTGGGACTCTCTGAAATATTGTACAGATGTTCTTACAGAGAATTACACTGCCAAGTGTCATTAACATGAGGCAACTTCAACATTAATTTCATAGTTTAGACATGGAGGCTACAAGTTTCTCAGTATTCATATATATTCATAGCTTCATGAAATGAGAATGTCTATGTGTGGCATGTTTCCTTCCAAGGTCACCTAAACAGTGACTTCTTACTCTAGCATCCACTGGGATACTCAGTCTCTACTTCCTTAAATGAATAGGTTGTCCTAAACTAAGTGACCTTCTTTTACTGAGCACACAGACTCCCTTTCCTAAGTCTGCTGTGCAAGATAAGTAAGAAAAGAAAGCATTCTGGGTAGAAGACTGGTGTAGAAAATAAGATGCAGAAGTCTAGTGTCTCATGCACAGAGGAGGTTGGAGGTCTTCTGTATGCCAGTAGAAGTGGAGTGTGAGTGCTGGCTGCAGTTCCAGCAGAAGCAACCAACAAATGGCTGTGAGCGGATGCTAAGTTAACAACCTCTGTGCTAAGCAAGGAACAAATGAAGAAATCTGATGTGAGAACTGGAACCAGAGAAGTTGACTATGGACTGAGATTGAGAAGCACCAGTCTATGGGGTGGAAATATAATTCCATTACTACTGTCTCTGTTCTGCAAGTTCCTAGGTGCTCATTGTTTTTTTTTTGTAAATACACAAAAAGTGTGAAAAATGACAGTGTTGATTTAGTGATACCAGGGCACTAGCACTTTAGTCTGAATGATTCATTAGATGCTTCTTATAATCCAGTGGGCAGAGCTTATTCATTGCTCTATTTTACAGATTTGGAAACTGAGGCACAGAAGCCACAAAATGTGGTATTTTATAGCAATTTGAAGAGTCATGCTAAGGCTACTTAAAAGCAAAGCATTATTATGAACTTCTATGTTTTGCTGCGTCCTCTGACGTGTGCTACATGCTTTACAGGGCTAAGTGACACGACCATTTTAGATGGAATTAAATATTAAAAGCTGTAGATAACATGTAAATGAATGCCTGTGAGATTCAAGTACAGTCTGTAATTATTGCTTACATGCAAATAGGAAATATGAAGTATATCTCATTAGCATTCAGCTCATTCTGTCTATGGGTATTATTTCTGTCCTTAATATAAATGAGTATATATTAATAGCCCACATTGTGTTGTAGTTGTTTAGCTAATCTCATTTAATGATGATAATTATTAATGTAATTCTTTTGCAAAGACATTTTTAATAAATGTTTCCCATGAAAGCTTCCATTCCAATCCTCAAAATTAAAATTTAGATGTCTGAGGTATTCTGATAATGTTTCTATAATTTGTTTTTTTTTTTTTTTTTTTTTTTTTTTTTTTTTGGTTTTTTGAGACAGGGTTTCTCTGTGGTTTTGGAGCCTGTCCTGGAACTAGCTCTTGTAGACCAGGCTGGTCTCGAACTCACAGAGATCCGCCTGCCTCTGCCTCCCAAGTGCTGGGATTAAAGGTGTGCGCCACCACCACCCGGCAATGTTTCTATAATTTGAGTATAACTGTTGATGAATTTAGTATATTGAAATACCTAAATAATCAGAAGACTATAAATTAGGACATGGAAGCTCACTGATTCTCAAAATAAATTTTAAGGTTTGTAATCATTTGAGTCTCAGTTCCCTTATCTATGAAATGGGGATCACTTAAATGAATTGAGAAACTTATCCATGTTTTCTCTACTAAGACTCTGTCTGCTGTGATCTACCTAGGTCTCACTGAATCTAGAGACTTCCTTCATTATACTGTAATGCCCCCAGTCTGACGTAGTGGTATTATTATGTATTAAAATGTTGTATTAACAGAAAAACAAGATGTTAAAAAGACAAAGATTTCTGGGGACAATAGGTAACTATTTTGGAAAAAGACTAAAGGTGGCTTTTGCAATATGAGCTGTAGTATACATGTTCAAATACCATCTCCTGTATGACCATCTGACATCACTGTGAGGCATACATTGCCTTCTGTCTTCTGTGAGTAGTCCATGCTATACACTGTTATCAATATTCCCAAAACATCACTTTGCTTGTGTGATTGCCTTTTAACAAAATTTCAACTTTTAATACATTTTTAAAAGATCCTTCAGCTTCCTCTTGACTACAAAATCTCCTGGAAAATATTATAATAGGTTTGTCATGGAATGCTGTCCAATGTTGTCTTTTCTCATCTTTCCAGACATATCTCTTCTTCATAGCCTCACTTCTGCCATTTATTTTTATCCAATTTGACTATTTTTCATTCTCTACTCACTTACATCGACACTTCTCCATTCTTAGCACACTTTAGTGTCAGTTTCTGAGTGTGTTCTCATTGAAGTGGTTTTCTCAAGACCCTTTTCTACAGGAAACTTTCCTCCTTAAATCATCTTAGAAATCAAAGAATGCACTGAAACCATTGGGTCCAAAAACTTAATGCATGAACTTTGTATCTCAGAAATACCCCATTAGTCATCACTCAATTTATTACTGTACTGATGGAGAACCTGGTACCAAGACAAAGTCACAGACCATGTTGGATCTCTGTACTATGATCCTCTGCCATCTGCTAGACAATTTTCCTGTTCCTAAGTTGCTTGGTGAATGATGAATGAATAAGTGAATGTTGGTAGATGGGTGAATGGATTGGCTATCTCTAAAAACAAGGGTTGCCATAGTCAGATTGTAAGTCTAGTCTCTCTGTAGGTTGTAGGTACTGTCTCCTGCTACTGTACTGTTGTAACAGGAGACCAGATGAAATATGTAACCAGAGCACGTGACCTGGAGTTGCCCAAACCCTGTCATAAAGAACAAGTAACTCTGGAAAACTCCAGCCACCCTAAGGCAGATCTTAAACAGTATTCTTCCTCAGATCATGTCAAAATTCCACATAAAACACTACTACACTTATTCATATGTTCCAGTACAAATTACATGCCTTTTCCAGTCATGTTCAAGTCCTTCTGCTATTGTTCATATTATTGTGAACTTTATTAAGTTATTTTTATAGCTGAGTTTGCTCCACTTGTTTGGAGATGTTGGAAATGTGGTACCCTACGCAAAATATAATTGTTTTTGTCTTCCTAAGACAACTATAAATACAGCAGCATTGTTTTCTGTCTTTCTCTGGTGCCTCCCTGTAGGTAGACTAATAAAGTTGTGTCCCACGTGTGAAGCACATGATATTCCCTATTGTTTCTCAGTCATCCTTCAGCTGTGTACTTTGGTTATAAACTGTATTATATACTGTTGTTTGGGGATACAGAGTCAGCCGTCTTGAGATTTCACTGGTGACTCAAGTCAAGGAAAAGTATCTTCTAGAAACAGGGGCCTTCAGTCTTCATTCACCACACTGCTCTACTTCCCCAGTATATTAGGCAAAAATGATTTCTGAGTACTTAACTGGGGAGACAGTTTCTAGTTCTGTCACTGGGATCCCATCAATCAAATACTAAACAAACAGCCACGCTTTCACTTTGTTGTGGTTGTTTCCACTACAACCCACACTGAATGCTACCTCACATCCAATCACCTCTCTGATTCCTTAACTACCCTGGTTTCTTCAGAGCTCACCGTATAAGGTTTATGTTAGTCCAACTACTCTCTGCTGCTCATTTGCAAATTTAATAAATTGTAATGTATTTTAAAAATAATGTTCTTAAATAATTTTAATTCTGATAATATCTGATTTGCATAATCATTTATGTTATAAAAACACGCCAGGGGAATATGTGCACATGTGTGCATGTGTATATTTGTGTGTGTACATTTGTGAGTGCTGTATATGTGTAGATTCATGGATGTGTATTTGTGCATGTGGGTGTGTATGTTTATGTACATGTATTTGTATGTGTGGGTATATTTTTATGTATGGATCTATATGCTCGTGTATTTGCATATGTGTAGGTGTGCTTGTATATATGTGTATGTGCACACACATGTCTATCTGTGGGTTGGTGGGATGGAGTGTGCTTATACATTCTTTATCTTTTTGTCTGTTTTGTTGGCGAGTAATGTGGTGATGTTAAATGTACCATGTTACAATATACTGCTCTGGGAGTTGTGGGAAAATGTGATTATTACCCTTGAATCTAAGATACTGTTCACTGGAAACTGCAAAGCAGCTTGGTAAACTCAGGTGTACCACATTAACAGTCAAAATAATGTTCCTTTAAGTAGGCCATACATATCTTTGCGCCTTCCCACAGTGGTTTGAAGAAAATGGATCGATCCCAAAGGTAATGACACTATTAGAAGGTGTGGCTTTGATGCAGTAGGTATGGCCTTGTTGGAGGAAGTATGTCACTTTCAGGGTGTGTTTTGTGTATCATATATGTACAAGCCACACCCAATACCACAGATGTTTTCCTGTTGCCTGCAAGATGTAGAACTCTCAGCTGTATCTCCATCACCAAGTCTTCCTGTAACCTGCCATATCCCAATATGATGATAATGAACTGAACCTCTGAACTGTAAAGCAGCCCCAGTTAAATATTTTTTTCTATTATAAACGTTGCCACGTTCATGGTGTCTTCTTCACAGCATTAGAAATCTTAGCTAAGACACCCCCAACTTAATAATAATGGATGGATATAAATATCTGTTCCTATCTTTCTGAAGTTTATAGGTTTACATGAAGTGAACCTGTTTAATAAGCAAATGTTTCTAAAATAAAATTAGTCTGACTCTGTGCATTTCTTATCAATTATTAGGCAAACAATAGCTTAAAAGTGTTCCTGTAGGTCAGGTATTATGTTCAATTCAAAGCTCACTCAGTGGAGTATGATAAGCCAAACCTACTTTTTCATGGGAAGTCCTTCATTAGTTCCATGTTTCAGAAAAAGGCTATGTGATATGGCACAGACTTGGCATGCAGTTTTCATAGGGACGCCATGTCAGTAACCACAATTGCAACCTTTCAAGTGCCTCTTGTATTTGAGAAACCCTCAAAGTATTTCCCATTAAAATAATATAAACATTATTTTTTGTCCATTAGCTTGAGACAGTAATACCCCAAAAGTAGAAAACCCTTCCTTGTGTACAATTAATGCCCACTGCACACATCCACTTCTAATACATCTCTTGGAATTTCCTTATGTTGATTTTCTTAGAGGAATTCAATATGATGTTTCACATACGTTTTTATGTTTAGGCTCTCCCAAGTCCACGGTAGTACTGGATCCATATGAATGAGCCTTTGATGCCACACACACTTCAATAGAAAAATCATGATAATATTTATCTGGAATTAGGGTTGATGGATAAAATAAAGGAATAGAAGTGAAGAACTGGTCAGTGGTTAGAAAATCCTAACCAAGCTTTCTGAGACGTGCATTAGAATTAGGTAACCCTTGTGTCTGATTGTAAAGGCTGCCTCGAGATATGTTTTACTGAGCCATAAACTGTTCTGACTAAATTTCATGCCTGATAAAACTCTTGCATTTGTAGCATAAAATGTAAGACCTTGTCCCATAACTAATCTGCCAAGTTTCTGGAACAGAGAAGTCTTGAATCTTTTTGTGCCAGAAAATTAAGCTGCTAAAAGTCATCGTATGGCTTTTTAAGACAGGCTCGCATAATTAGGAATTTTGGTCATAAGAATCTTGCCATTAGTATTGAGATACATTTTGTAAGATGTATAGTCATACATGCATACTTACATGTGCAAATTCATGTATACACTATGTTTTAATAAGCTCTTATAAATTAGTATAGTTATATAATTACTAATTTATCTCAGTAAATGCCTCTTATTTAATAGTTATATATAAATTAGGTTGATCTTCTAACAACATACTTGTCAGTATTACATAGCTTTGAATAATGCCTCTTTATTTACAGTCTTAAGTATATCATCATTGTTTATACCTACTGCATAGATAAAATGCATTGCAAACTAGTTTAAGCTTTTCTAAAATGGATATGGGCAGCTATAATGGGAAGGATATGGTCTTTGGAGCCACACACAGCCATGTTCCACTCTTAGATCTATGTCTTCTGAATTCTGTAATCTTGATTTAGATAAATTTCCCTAACAATCTCTGAAGTAGAAATAGCATTGCAGGCAGTTTATTGTACTATGCACACAGGATCTATGCACTATGAGGCACCTATGTAGGTGTCTCAAATCAAACAAAGGAGGAGTAGTTTGATGGGAGCTGTCTTTAGGAGGAGAAAAATCTCGGTCACGATTCACTCCCTCTGGCAGAGGGAAAAAGAGTCTGGGAGAAGAAATTAAAATTGAACATCCATCAGTCACTCCCTGGGGCAGCTGAGGGCATGAGTATTGGTCTCAAGGAAAAGCACAACAACAGCCTGCAGCATCTACAGCTTTGTATTTGTTGGTAGTATGTGACAATAACTTAGATCAAATCCTAGAAAGCCACCTTTCCTGAAGTCCATCTTTCCTGAGGCCACCATAATGAGTAAGAGTATCTTTTTCTTATCTCTTTTGAATTCTTATTTTTCTCACATTGAGAATAGATTTTTTTTTCTTTTTCCCTTTTGACTTCTTACTTTTCTCATACTGAGAATAGATATTTTTATATACAATATATTCTGGTGACATCTCTTCTTTCCAAGATCCCTTGAGGTTCTCCTGACCACACCTCCATGTGCAGCCACATCCTTGTCTCCCCTTAGAAAACAAAGAGGTATCTACTGAATAATAATAGCATAAGATAAAACAAAAACAAATCTGAATAAGACAAAAGAAAGAGAAGAAAAGGAGCCAGGAAAAAGCACAAGAAACATATACAGAAGCAAAGAGAGATACACATCAGCACATCCAGGATTCCCATAAAAACCACAAAACTGGAAGCAATACTATATTTGCAAATGACCTGTAAGGATAAAACAACAGCAGTAGCAACAACAACAAAAAGAATGCCCTGGTAAACATTATGAGACAAAGAGCCTTCAAAGATACCATTGAGTTCATTTTGTGATAGACATCTACTGCTCTATGGTGAGACTCACTAGGATAAAACTAATTTTTCCTTTGCAAGTAATCATCTCTTGGAGATACATAGGCGTTAGGGAAGTGGGGTGTGTTTACTTCTCTTCTTAGAGCTGGGATCCCATCTTGTGTCTACTCATGAAGAAGATTACTAGGAAGCAGTCTCTATCTCTGGGATTATCTCAAGACTGCAGCTGATTCCTGTCATTGTCTTATCATCTTTCCTCTGCCGTCCATGCTAGAATTCATTGTGTTTAGCCAGCATCTCCACTGACTGTGGGGGTTCACCTTGTGAAGTTACGCCAGCCAAAAGTCTGAAACCCTTCTCACCATTACATACAAGCAGCTACTGTATTCTACTATAGCTTACTAAAAATAAGCTGGGAAAGTTTAAAAAACACAGGTGGCTTACCTCAATGCCAGGCATCTCCTGTACTCTCTATGGCTATAACCCCATTTTTGCCCTTGATGGTTCAGCAGCTTCTGCCTCTATTCCCAGTGGTTTTCCATGGGTATCCAAATAGTTACTATTGTTCTTTGAAATCTGCAATAACTTATGATGAATGAACCTCCTATTCTGTCCCCACATGGAAATAATTCCCCTTTGCAAACAAGGGTAGTTCCAGGCACAGAGCCCAGTTTGTAGGAATGGAAAACAATTTCCTTGCTTAGCCAACAGGAATAATGGTATATTGACTACCCAGATTTCTCTGCCTATGTTCCCAGATCCACATAGACTATCCTTTAAAGTTGTAGGGGGGAAAGAATCATTGATTCTAAGTATTTAAATACATCCTTACGGTAGTATCTCACAATTGTGAGAGACTTCATCTGTACCATTGTTTGGGAGGAGTAGGGATTGAACGTAGGGTCGCTCACATATAGGCAAGTGCTTCAACATGTAGTTACACTTTCACCCTCAATCAGATCTTTAGAAGACTGTCCTCTTACTTAGTCGGGGTAGCATCTCCTGGTTCATGCCCTATGTACTGAGCTGAGAACATAAAATGATTATCTAGCCACGGCTGTACCTCAGTTCACCTAAAAAACTCCGTTGGCCTTCAGTGCCAATATGTGCCTTTGTGTATTGATGTCATAAACATGAGGACTATAGTTCTAAACAATGCCGAATGCCAGCCAGGCATGGTGGCACATATCAGCCATCACCTCTCCCCAGAGGACAATACTGGGAGATTGGTAGTTCAAGGCCAACTTTGGCTAAAACAGGGAGTTCAAGACCTATCTAAAACAGGCTCACCAACTGTCTTAGGGAATTTGTTTTGGGTCTAGACAAATGTAGTTATTTTTCTTTCTCAGTTGAAAGTAATTGAAATACTAATCAGACAAATGGTTGGCTGGTTGTTCTGAAGGATCTTACTAAAATTGAGGATCAATACTGCTTCCTGTGACTGTTAAATTGGATCGCTCATCTACTTTCTCATGTGTGAGAAATTGGGGCAAATCATTAAATGGTCCTCATGGAACAGATGAGAGCTACTGAGGATGGAGGAGATGTCTTAAAAGGATAAAAATAAATGATGTGGGAAACAGATGGGACTTCTTGAAAAGATATTTGAAATATAATAAAGCTGAAAAAATGAGTAGACCTTGGACATTCTAAAGTTGTGCATGATGTAAGACAGTAACAAGAGTTAATTTATGCATTCCAGTCTTCTTTCTTTTATTTCTTATTTTGTGTTCCTTTTTTTTTTTTTTTTTTTTTTTTTTTTTTTTTTTTTTTTTTTTTTTTTGGTTTTTCGAGACAGGGTTTCTCTGTGGCTTTGGAGCCTGTCCTGGAACTAGCTCTGTAGACCAGGCTGGTCTCGAACTCACAGAGATCCGCCTGCCTCTGCCTCCCGAGTGCTGGGATTAAAAGCGTGCGCCACCATCGCCCGGCGTTCCTTTTGTGTCTTAGTTCCCTTTTAATTTTACTGTAGGTTGCTGTTGTTATTTGGTTTTTATTTTTTAATTAAATCTACTCAATGTGCCAAGCTATAAAAGAACACATGATAACTTGGCAAATTTGAGCAAATAAAGTTGATGAACTTAATTTATTGAATTAAAACAAATATCACTTGTATTGCAGTTGTGAGATTTCAACTGTCCATGAAGAATTTGTGCATAGAAGGTGTGATCTGTACTGATTAATAACGAGGCTGTCTGTGGCTTGCATTCTTCTTGCTGTCAAAACCACATGCTGCCTGTCCTGCTGAGTGAGGCTCATGTTAACTGGCCTTGAACCTTATGATTGGTAGCTTCATTGAAGAGTTATAATCTGAATATTTAATTGTCTGTGTTTCTATTGTGTATACTTTAAAAATCCACTTCTTCCTTTTTTTTTTTTTTTTCTTTTTTTTTGGTTTTTCGAGACAGGGTCTCTCTGTAGCCTTGATGCCTGTCCCGGAACTAGCTCTTGTAGACCAGGCTGGCCTCGAACTCCCAGAGATCCGCCTGCCTCTGCCTCCCGAGTGCTGGGATTAAAGGCGTGCACCACCACCGCCCGGCTTAAAAATCTACTTCTTTTTACCAAAATGTGTGTGCATTCTATAAGCATTTCCTGCACTAATGTGCTTAATATGAGAATGAAATTCACTTTTATATCTATTAAGATAAGCTTAAGTATTGACATCTAGTCCACAAAATTATTTGTATTCAAAATAAGTTATTACACATATATACAAACTAAGTTTGGACAGTAGTAAGGTGATGCTATGTGTATTAATGTGTCAGGCACTCTGTAAGCCTTCAGATCATGGTGTTGAAAAAAAGGGTAAAGTCTTTTATTTATAAAGTCAGAATTCTACTTACACACAAGGTGATTGTGTGAGTTAAATAAGAAACCTATGTAATTTAGATATTTCCCTATGAAATGCATGTGTGCTGTGTGTGTGACACATGTGAATCCGGTAGTGACACGTTACAAATAACTGCATCTCTTCTTGGCCTAAAGACACGTCTGAGATCCCAAAAGGGTGTTTGATTTCAGTCTTTTCCTCTCACTTCCTGTTGCTCAAAGAGAACAGCGACTTGAAACCATTAGTTCGGGAAATGCTACATTATTTTAATTACAATTTCCCTGAGAAACATGGCTTGTAGTTTGAATATTCAGCATCATAATTCTAATTTCCATAAGGAATGTAGAACAGTTATTACAAACAACACAATAATCACTTGATCCATAAGGGAGACCATATTACTAGTGGAGTGAAGAGGAAGATGGGAAGTCTGTGGTTCTGATCAGCATTCAACAGAGCTCATTGCAATGTCCTTCAAAAATAATATTTCCCTGATTTATGGAAAAATGTATCATGATGGCACATTTACATGAATTGACTAAGCATTGTCTGTATAATTTTCCTTTTTATAAAGTTTTGTTTTGTCATTTTTGTTAACCATTCCCATAATTGCTATGCCACTAAGACATTATACAGAAGCAAACTACCAAAATAGTAAAGGCCCCTCATTAGAGTAGAAAGTTTTATCAGGGGTTTTCCCTCCACCGCTAAATGTCGTTTTCGTGCTAAGTAAAATGGGGAAATTTTACTAAATTATTTTAAAGACGGCCTTTGTTAATATGTCTGTGGCTTCAATTGTCTCTAACTTTAATATTTTTCTTTCCTTTTTCATTTCTAGATGAAGTAAAAGAAGCAAAATGCAGCATTCAAGGTTGGTACTTTCCATAATGTCTGAGCACATGTCAATATAAAACAAAGTATGAAAGTAGCAAAGCCAAATACCTTCATCTCTTCATGGATAACAGAGGATACTATGTTTTTATTTTCTCCACTACTGTATAGAAATTACAACATAAATTTTAACAAAGCATAGCACTATAATTGAATATATTAGCTGAATAAAAATTTGGCAATATTGTATCGATAGAAATATTCAATATTTTCCACTTGCTCGGTTGTATTTATTTGTCCATCTTTTATATGTATTTATTAATGATATTCATTGAATGCACAGTGCATACAGGACTACATCACTGTAATTCTTTCTATCCAAACTTTATTGGTCCTCCCTTTTCTAATCTTGCCTGATCACTCAATAAGAACCTTTACCTACTATCATGGATCCTTGATTTAATTTGTTATAGCTGACAGGTAAGTATGATGTCTTCAACATTGCTCATCTGTGTTCATATGTCTACTCTCAAATAATTTTAACTCTTTTGTATGATAATAACAATTTTATTTAAAATAATGAAGTATTTTATACATATCTAATATCCATCTATGGCTTATTTTTGGCTATTGTGTATTTGTGTTTGTATATCAGGATAAATTACAACTTGACAATACAAACTTATTTCCATAAAATTCTAATATGTATAAACATAACATAAATATTTATTTATATGTAAGTATGGTGCCAGTAGATTGCGCAATCTCTATGGGAGTCAGACACTAAAAACTGTCTATTAAGCAAAGGTGAGTAGAGATTAATACTAGAGTAGTTGTATGCTAATTTTAAATGGAGAGATATAGTGCTGTTTTAATTAAGAAATTTTGCTATTACTTTATTTGACTAAACATTAAAGCATTTATAGATCTCATTATTACATTTGATTCCCTTATACTCCTTCACACATAACATCTTGTAGTATTTAGTAGAAATCTTGCCATCAGAGGTATGTTCGCTAAGAACTGTCGGGATTAAGAAGGGACTCCCATATCAGTCTATTAATTCAATTTAATTTGATAAAAGAAATATCTCAATCACTTCGGCCATCAATATATCTAATTGCAGTGCTGCAAGGCAGTAGAGAGTTGGGATACCAAACAGTGTGCTTGGATTTGAAGTCTATTTGCCGATGTACTATTTATCGGTCTTTGAACAGTTTAACACCTGCAATCCATGATTTGCTCAGTTGAGAAATGAAAATAATAAAAGGTTCTCATAAATTAAGAGGGACAATATATTTACAAGTCATTTCATTAGGTCATAAAAAATGCACGAGTGACAGTCACTACTCATCACGTTGCTGTATTACATTTGTCGTTCACACTGTACTGCAGGCAAGCAGCAACTTCACTGTCTAAAGGAAACTTCTCTCCTGGCCCCACTTTATCTTCTTTCACCTCCAGAGATGCATTCCTTATGTGATAATATATTTCTTCCATGTGAAAATAGACATAACTCGGGACTGTCCATCCATTTGTGATACCTTATTATGGATGCTTCATGTACGTTGCTTTCTTGACAGAAAACTTTGGTAACTGTGACTATAGTGGAGGAAATAAATAAAAGTTTTGTTTTTGCTAAAGAAAGAAAAGGTAACAGCAAGGTGTAGGAAAAACAGAAGGAAAGAAACTTGGTGTCAGGTTTTCAGTCTCTGAAATCAGCATGACTGTGACTGTGGTGACATCCCTCTTTCTTGATACTGTGAGAACTAACAAGAAACAAAGAGACTGCAGATTGGTAGAATACAGATGAACGCTAATAGATGTTGAGAATCATTCTTCTCCAGCTAACAAAGCATGAAGGAATAATAAGACTGAGGTCGCAAGAAGAGAGTAAATATTAAGGAATAAAAATAAATACCTATTCCTCTTTGTGAGGTATATAGGCATCTGTGTACGTCTTGTTTTCATGTATACCAGCATAGGCTAGGAAAGCAATACTCCCTTGGTTGAGACTGAAGAGATGTGTCAAAGACATCAAAAGCCCATGGACCAGAAGCCCTTTACTAAGGGGCCTCAAAGTATGAACATAACTGAGAATTTAAGTGAAAACGTTCCCCATTGTTCAGTTTGCCTTAGGGAAGCAAGTGAATCTCCACCGTTGGCTTGGGAAGGGAGATCGGCCAGCTTCAAGAGCTGCCAGATACATTCCATACCTACAGACACTGCTCAGGGGCGTAGAAATGCGTCAAGACTGGATTTTCTGTGTAGAGAGACTACCCCTTTTAGATAAGGGAAAAAATAATACTATAACCTCTTATAATCGAAAGCATTAAAGGTTGATGTTGGGACAAATTGAGTCCTGGCCTTCAGGTGCTCTTCCCTGCTAAAACCGTCTAATTGGAGTTACTAAACCTGTGCTTTGCCTAGAGGATCAGAGGATGGGATTTTCACCTGTTGGCCATTGACTACAGGGTATTTAAGCCTCCATGGTGCTATTATAGAAGGGATTTTGTACCAATGATTGGAGGTCCGTGTGTTGGTCTGTCTCTGCGTGTGTTTCCAGCCCCTTGCCCGAAGCTCGTGAACTGAATTATAGCACATAGAGCGCAGATGGGGGGGCGTGGTGCGCGGCAGGTTAAATAATTTAAGTGAAAGAAGATAGTACTGGGCACTTGGGAAATTAAGAATTATATATAAGCACATCTTATGGAAGTGTAGCATAACTGTACACTAATCGTTATTTCATCTGATGGTGTATACCCCACTCCATATGTCCAGCTCTCCAAGTCCAGCTCTTCAAGGTAAGGTAGTAGAAGTTGGAACACTTTGGGAAGACAAGGCAGAAATAGGTTCCATACGATGTGTGAACACAGCAGATCTTGTTTAGGATTCAGCAAGCCCTTACCATACACCATGACAGCCTACCCCATAATCTTGGAATTCCTAGCCTCTGAAACTGTGCAAAAATATTTATTTGTTTTTACTAACAACGAAGATGATAGTAATTTCTTAGGATAAACTAAATGTTCTCAGACATCATTTCTCTAATGATAATTTAAACATCATTGAGTTGAAATGATTGACTCTGATCCTTCAAATTGTAAGAAAGAAATTGAAAGGGGCGGGATGCTAGAGAGCTTCCGAATCACCACCAGGACGCTTGAACATTTGAAGAGTCCCAAATGTTGAGGCTGCCTGATGTATTTTCTAAGTGTATAAAGTCTCTCAAATATTTATATATATACAGATATTGTTATTGGCTCTCTTAGACACATAAAGTGTCACACTCTTCTTCTCAAAGGAAACCATTGATTTTTGCGCATAAAATTTACCTAAACTCTCTTGATATAAGTCTGTATTTGTCTTCAAGAGGCAACACCTAGGCCCCCAGAAGCTAATTATGAGATTCTAAATTACAGAACAGACAATGGATAAATAGGACAGCTATCATATAGCTCAACAACCTACTTATAGTGGAATATCCAGACCAGAAAGTAAACAAGAGAAGGCATTAGGAAATGAAAATCTTCTCAAACTCCAGACTCCATGGCAACTGCTTGCCTGAAATTCTCTCCATTCAGAAGCATCTCTTGAGCCATTGTTTTTCTCTTTTCTGACTTTGACTTATCTGATGGTAGAGTTGATGGCTGTTATTTTTCTCTGTTTTTACCACATTTGAACAAATGTTGGATAGTTTCATTATGGCCCTAAACCTGGTCAAGAACACTGAACATCTCTGTCTTTAGCCTACTCAACTTTATTAATTCACTGTAGATGATCAGTGGCAGCAGGGGTGGGGCAGGGATCTCTGAAGGTGATCAGAAAGCAACCAAAGAAAACTAGATTTGCCTTTTTGTTTTACACATCTGCATTTTAGGATTTATGTGAGGAAGAGGGAGTCCAAATGAATTCTATACAAATGTTGATTTGGGCGGCTGTGTAGCTCAGTGATACTGCAGTTGGCTTGCCAAACAAAACCATGATTTGACTTATAACATCAATTACATGACATCTAAACTATTGGGCATCTGCTGAGAAAAGAAAATGCCCATTGGAAGCATGTGTGTTTGGGAGATAACCATATGGCTCAAAGGATGAACACTAAATGAATGGACATTTTTTAAAAAATGCAGAAAAAATGTTTTAAAATAGGAAAACTAATTTTCTATTATTATAAATCACTGATTTTTAGACATAAAATTTACCTCAACTATCTTAATTTGAATCTGTCTTTGTCTTCACATAACAAAATCTAGACCCACAAAATCTAAATCTAATTTCCTTGGGTCTTTCCTGCATCTTTAAAAGAGAGTGTGGCTCTTCTTTCCATGATAAAATGTTTAAAACTTTCACACTGACAGGATTGTGTTTAGATTTGAACATCATCAATTTAGAAGACTATAAATAACCTCTTTTGTTCTACAAA
The DNA here is from genome assembly GCF_950005125.1 of Chionomys nivalis. Classification (NCBI taxonomy): domain Eukaryota; kingdom Metazoa; phylum Chordata; class Mammalia; order Rodentia; family Cricetidae; genus Chionomys; species Chionomys nivalis. The sequence continues at coordinate 31,800,635 of NC_080101.1, forward strand.
ATATACAGAACGTCATTCAAGGAAGCAAATTATGTATGACTATGAATTAAAGAGAACGTTAATATTGACTTGAAGACTTCAAAAATCATTAAAAAGATGGTCGAATTGGTAACTCAAAGCAAGTTCTTCATAAATCTCTTTTATAACATTTGAAATTTTTCACACTGCAAATGTTTTGAATCTTCATCCAAACATAAGTGTTTCTTAATTCTTAGTTGTTGCCATTTGTCTTTTCTCTACTTTTTAGAACAGATTATATAGTTGAACCTTGTCTCTTTGCCTAAACCTTTCCTTTTTTTCTCTCCATCCTCTCTGACTTTATCTTGTCGTATATCTCTGGTTTTCCTGTGAGAAAAGGAGAGAAAAGCAGATTGTGGGAATGCTACATTTGTGTGAAGGTAAAATCGTCTCTCCGTTATGTAGTCATGTAGATTTTGTAACAGAAATAAGAATGGTGATGGCCTTGTAGGAGCTACCTAGAGGCTACATGAATAAAAGATGGGGCGATGAATTCACTTACAGTTAACATAGCCTCTGTATCCACTTTCTCTAAAACTTAAATAAAATTAGAATTAGGAATTGAGTAGCCACATACACCAAGAAGAGTGCAGGAACTGGGTGAAATTAGACCTAACATCAAACGATAACTTAAAAATGGAAAATGGATTCAGAAGGGTCACTTATCCCCACAGAGTAGATAGTTTCAGCAGAAACGTGCCTAAAAATAGTAAGTATTTGAATTGCTGAACCTTTAAATAGCTTGGGGATCAGACATATTGAAGGCAAGGATTGTAAAAGTAGCTGACCATTGATAATAGAAGCTGAAAGTCTATAAGTGGAGCAGTTAGACCCCCACATCTTCGTTCTCACACAGCAAATCCGATTCAAAGCCCTTCGCCAATTTCTCTGAGACTTGTGAGATAAAGGTTAATGTTGAATTCAACGTGTCTTGATCCTGGTAAGCTGATTTGACAGAAGAAATGACAGAAATACATATGGGCACATCTATAGAAAAGCTGGGGCCAGATGAGCCGTGTTTGCCCTGATGGAGCAACACCAGATGCAGAGCAACCTAGAACTTCAACAATTATAATGCATGACACGAGAGGGAGGGGTTAGCCAGTCTTTGTGGAAGGTCTCTGCATTGCATCAGTCTCAGGTTGTGTACAGCTGAACAGAGAGACTGCTGCTTTCTGCATACTCCAAGATTCACCAGTTACCTGAGCTGAACTGAAGAAAGCTTTGAGAATGTCTGTGAGGCTGAGGAACTGGTCCCTTGTAATAATATGCATTCAGTCAGGACATCATCTGATCCTTACACTTTGACTCAGGGCTTCTTTGATTCCCCACAGACTATGAATTAATGAGTCCAGTACTGTTATTGAAAAATTAGGTCTTAACATACCTCTTCAACTTGGCTTTCAGAACTGTGACAGCTAGTCTTAAGTATCCGAATTAGCAAAATGGAAGACTCTTTTTCTGGAGACTCTGAACCCAGAAGAAAAATAAATGCAGACACAGGCACAAACAGAGAGACAGAGAAACACACACAGAAACACACACAGACACAGAAACATACACACACAGAGAGATACTCAGACACAGACACATTCATTTCTTCCAGTAAATTACATCTCGGTGTGCTTGTTTTGCTTTGATTTGTTTTGTTTGTGAACTGTAGTGAGTTTATTAATTGGTAGATCCCACTCATGGACCAGTAGCTTTTTGGGTCTTCTAAATCAAAAAGAGGGAACTATTTCCACGAAAGAGGGAAAACGATACAAAGAGAAAAGGACAACCTGGGAAGAAAGAATTAGAAAAAATGTAATGCCCTCAAATTAGGAGGCATCCTATTCTCCAAAATAAAATAAGATACTATAAAGAAAACAAAGAAAAAGTTTAAAGCTCTCAAAATTAAAATATAAAATATGTAAAGAATAAGAAAATGGTGCATCTTGGAAGTGTATGTAGGCAGACCACCCAGAGGGTGGAGAAGAAGGAGACAATGATTAAGAGAGAACGGAGAAATCTTCAGCAAAGACAATGATCCTGAAGCCCCAGCACTGCAGTCAGACCAGTTGAGCAGTTGAGTAGAGGGCAATGATAACTAGTAAGAAATACAAACTGACTTCTAGAATCTAGATAGAATTTCCAGGCTTCAAGGGCCAGTGTTCTCCACCAACAAATGAGGAAAATGTGTCATCATAAAACTTCAGAACAAAATAGACAGAGAATGTCCTCTATGCAGCCGGAGAAAGAAGAAAGAGAAAGGAGTGTGCCAGACACACTGCGATTCCTCAGCATCAATTATGGAGGTGACAATTCAATAGTCTGAAAACATGACACGTTCCACCAAGAGATACAAGGAAATACTACCCAAGAAATGTCTTCCAATATCCCTATATATATAGAAGCACAGAACATCCCTGATTGCCAGAGAAATATGTTCCCTGCTACCAGTGTGCTTTCCAGAAACAGTCCATACAAAGTACTGACTGAGGTAGATGCTCTGGGAGGTGAGTAGCAAACCTAAACACAACAGCAGCAGACCACAGACCTTGAGCTGTGCATGCCTACAGACTAAGAGGAAATTTGCAATTCTGTGGGAGAATTCAGGCTAGGAGTTTGGTAGAGTCATGAATCTCATGCAGGCTATGAATCAAGGCAATTATTGATGCTATGGAAGACAAAAAAATGGAAATATATTTATGAAGCATCACACTGGTTATAGCTCGAAATATTCCTAGAGTCATGGTACAGTGAAAATGATTAAATTTAACTAAAGTTATAATAACCATTCCTTTTTGTGTGGTTGTATAATTGAGGTAGCTGAATTTTACTTTCAGTTTTATAAATTGATGATAATGATGATTTGTTCCTGCAATTTAAAGAATATTATCAAAATAAACAACTGCAGGGGAGTGAGAGGGGAGTGACAGCTCATCACTATAACAAAATATCAGACAATTAATATAATGGAGAAAAGAGGTTTCTTTCACTGAGCAACCTGGAAGTTCAATGACTGAGGGCAGGGATCTCAATTTGCCTTGGCCTCCGCTGAGGGAAGCAGGTGACAGCTTGCTGTGGCAGGAGTACACACATGTATGGAGCAGTCTACACCTTAGAACAAAGAAAGAGAAGCTGGTATCCCAGAGGACCTTAGAACAAACATCACTGTCAGTGCCCAGAGCAGCTCTCAGTGGTCCTCGCCTACCATAATTCTGTCATGTCCCAACAGTGCTGCAATGTAGACCAAGCTTGCATCACTGTGAGCCTTTGTGGGGAAGATGCTCACACTTCATTTATGCCTTGACAAAGGGGATGTGGAAGCTATTATTATGCATTGTTGCTACTTTATTATTACTGTTATTTTGACATTATCTGACTTTTTAAATGATACATTCATATTATCTTAATGAAAATATAAGCTAGATTTAAGTGTATTTAATATAAAATTATAATTTTCCTGCTGTCTTTCCCATTTCCCATAGGAAAATTGCTTCTTTTACTGTTGTTTTGTTGGTTCATGTGCATATTTGCTGGATTTTCTTTTCCTTATAAGGAAGCAAATGCAGGTGAATGATACCAAATATCTTATACAAAGCAGCAAATTCCTCCACATTGATTTTCATTTCCCTTTTGAAGACACTAGGAAATATGCTAGCAGTTTAAATATCTGACAATGTCTTGTTGAGGAGAAGTGCAATTTGGACTGGGGATCCAAACGATAAATACAAGAAGGCAAAAGTTCAAGGAGTCATCTCTAGCACCACAGGAAGAAAAGGGAGGCTGTCCAAGGGCACAGGGGACTAGGGAGTGCTCCTCCATAGAGACCCTGGAGCACCAGCAGAAGGCCACAGATCAAGGAGAAATGTGGAGGTGATGTGGACACAGTTGGAAAGGCAAGCACTGTGTCATATCCTCTGGGACAAATGCTGTGTTTAAAAGGCAAGATGTATACATAAGCATGGAAAGTGTAAGCACTAAAGAAAGTGGGGAAAGGAGAATTAGAGAATCTGAACCAAACCCTGCCCTACATTTAACATGCTGGTACAGGGAAACAGGAGCACTGAGAATAAAGGGCCGCCCACTTTAAAAGCAGAACTGGTCTCTGAGGAAGGTACTAGAGGAGGGTTCATTTCACCATAAACATAGGACTTTCCTCGTCTCGCCCATGAGACCCTCTCTTACACACACTCTTGCCCCATTGTTTCCTTTTTCTCCTTTAAAAAACCCTCTGAACTTGTCTCAAACCGGATCCATTTTAATAGGGGAAACACACACACACACACACACACACACACAAAGGACAAGGAAAGAGAAGCTCAGGTGGGAATTTCCTTTGAACCTTGCCAAACCTTGCTGCTTTTGTCCTTAATCTTTAACTCAGAAATGAAAGGACAGCCACCACACTGGTACAGAGACCAACTCCAAACCACCCCCATTTCCTGTGGCCATGACATCTCCCTGTCTTCTGCTTTGCCTTTATCCCTTTTGTACTGACCTCTTTCTCCTCACCTGCTACCTCCATACACACACACATACACTCACTCATGCACACACACGCACACAGCCCAGGAGGCCTTTTTAATAGAATAGAAACGTGGTTTCAAGCCCTTACGTGAGGGGATGCAGCAATTGCCTTTTGCAATTCACAGACAATTTTCCCAATCTCACTCAAGTGACAGTTCTAACTTAGACCAAGATCTCTTTGCTTTAACCACACTCAATTCCACATTCTCTCTCACTATGCATTCCCTTGCCATTTTCTGCTTCTTGACACTCACTTACTGAGGCTATTCAGGTTTCTCTCCCCATTCTGGGAAGCCACCTAACACTCCCATGTGTTAGATTCCCAGACTAGAATGCTTTGTAGTCCACGACGTCATTTACACTCCTAGCAAAGCACTTAACAGGTTGTAATATAATTGTGTTGCCGTGAGCTTACCTTTTCTACTTGTTTCTCAGATAAAACTATCCACTCGTTTTGGTACTGACAGTAAATAGCACTTTGTGGCTTATAGCAGGACCCCAATAGATGCTATTTGAATGAACAAAATACATAAATCAAGGAGAATGTTTATTTTATTGTTTTCCTTTTCAAGCAAGAATTGCAAGGATTATTCTGTAGACATCTTGCACATCTGGACAATTAAAACTCGTATTCCTTAAGAGGCAAAGAAATAATCTCCTTTTCTGTTGAAATAAAAGAATTTTTGTTTCAAGAAAAAGCATATTGAAAAAAATTCGTTTACAGTATGAGACTAAGTTTATATCTTCAGGGACATTCTCTTGTCTTTTTATATTACGGGAGTGAACAAGATTTAAACCAAGAAGTCAGTGTGATGATGTTGCCAGACAGGTAATAAAGAGGAAGATTGTAAGGCTGCATCAAATGGCAGGTACCTCAGCAGACACCACATCTTAGACATTAAACACAAAACAAAGCCATACTGTTTCCCGGTGACCACCAGAAGTGCTTGATGTCAGTTTTAGCAGTATGAGGCCACTTTGACTGTGGCATTCATCTTACCTGGCATCACAGTTGGAAAGCAACATAGAGAAAAAAAAATAAAGCAAGCATCACTAGGTAGAGCTCAGACCAGACAAAACACCTGAAACAAAACCAGACATTTATAAAAACAGAATGAAAAATCATCTTCTGTCAATTTCTTGAAATACGTCTTTCTCACTCCTAGAACAGGTTGTTATGTCTACTCAAACAAAACACCTCAAAATTTTATCTGCCGATATTCTACATTCAAGAACTCGCTTAATAGGATGATCTCCCACAGAGTTTAGATTTATGAGCATTTTAAGATATAAAGGAAATAAATCAGAGTGATGTTTTTCTTGGTAATCTTTATGACCCCTGGGAATCACAGTCAGCTTCCCAAAGAGCAAATAAAAAGATGCCTCACATTTTCTGCATAATGAATATAATTACAATAGACATGTCCATGTGTAAGCTTTGATTACTGAAAATGTAACTTCAGAACCATCTCCTATTTGGTGCCAAGTCAACAAAGAAGACAAGTTAGCATGGTTTAGAAGCCAAAGTAAAGAGAGGTTACACAGTATAAAGGGATCTGAGACCAGGAGAGAAATATTTCTTGAGCCTCTACTATATGCCAGCCATCATGCTAAGTAACTTACAAAACCTATCTCATTATATATGTAATATATATTAATCTAGTATATATAATACAAGATTATAAAATCTACCAGTATGTGCAACTTAAAAAAGCATTGTTGCTAAATCAATCTTCTATGTAAGAAGCACAGATTAAGGCATTAATGTCCATGAAAGTTTATAGCTAAGAATTTCAAGTACATATCATGTAACAGTGAACACATTTTCAGCCTTAGAAGATATTTTGGAATTTTAAATGCTTTCTAGGAGAGGAATCTGAGCTTACAAAAGTTGCAGAAATTATTACCTTACTAGGTATTAAATATCATCTCAAATATTTTAGTCACATGTTCTTTATTATATCTTAAATTACTTAAATATGTTCATTTGATTCAAAGCCAGACAAAAATCCTTGTCTACTTCAGGGAGTCCCACCAAATAGAAAACAGAAACCTGAGAAAGTAAGCCAATGCAATTGGAATCACATACCAGGAGAGGGCTGGTCTGCCACTTCCACGGCAGTTCTGATGTTTCTTCTGTTTCTTCGCACTTTTTCTCCAACCCTTTTTTTTTTTTTTGGTCCAACAAGACTGCTGCTTCTGTAGTATATGATTATTTTACTTACTTCTGGGCTGAGAGTCAGTGGAACGGAATGGAAGCTGTGGGGATAAGCGATCTGGATTGGAGTCCCAGTTCTTCTATTATTGTGTGTGCCTTTGGACAAGTTGCTTAAAATTACTGAACTTAAGTTTCCTCATGCATAAAATGAGGGGTGCATCCTAAGGGTTTCATGAATATTAAGGAGGGTAATCTGGTTACTATGCTTGACCTGTCGTGGAGACTCAATTGGGGTTATTACCGTCACCACATAATTATACTGGCTTAGAACAAGACATGTGAAGGGAGATACAAAATTCAACACTCTGACCGTGGTCATAAACAGTTCCCTGGAGCTCATATTCGGAAAATGAAAATGCTGCAGACAACTTTTCTTTTGCTCCAATGCTAGAAATACTAGAACCAAATTAATTTTGTCAGAATACAACCTTTTCCAAAGACTTGCTTTTACCTTAATTATAACATCAGAGTAGAGTTTAAAGACAAGTCACTTTTCCAACAGGCTAACTTCTGCTGTTCTATTTCTTGGTCTTTCTTATTGCTCACCTATAATTATATAATTTTACCTGTGTTTAATGTCTAGATTTATTCAACTCTTTCTGAGGCAAAGCAATGCAATCATTACTTAAGCCTCCAGAAGTATTGAGGGGACTGACAGTGTTTCTCTCATGCTTTCCCATAACCACCAGTCCAGACTAATGTTACTCCAAATCTGACATTCAGGTTCTCTGGAGATTTTTCTCAAATTATTTATTCCCTTGGCTTGCCCTATATATTCTTATTCTGTGGAATCTCTTTCCTTAGCCGGTCCTACTTGCCTATCATACCCAAACTCAACAACACTCTTCCCCGTTTGGGAAATCAAGCATCCTATGAGATCCATCAGGGAAGAAATAGAAATGAGTACAGTCTCTAAAGTAGATCCAATCTACAGCCTTAGGGAATCGCTCAAGCTCTCTAGATTCAGTTTCTTTGTCTTCTGAAGTTTGAAAAATACATAAATGCATGATCTACTCTATCTACATTATAAAGTTTTCTGTAAAAAATACAGTAGTATCTGAAGTAAGAAAATATATTAGCTTAATTATATTCTAGTTTCACATTCTAGCAAAAAGCATTCTGATGTAATTATATGTGTTTTGCTCCCAGTCAAACTAATCCCTCACCCATGCTTCAGCATGCTACCCTAATTAAATGCAGTAACACACACACACACACACACACAGAGAGAGAGAGAGAGAGAGAGAGAGAGGAGTGCGGGAGGACTTGAGAAGAGGAATTTGGTGGCAGAAGAGGAAGATAATAGACAATAATGAGAAAAGAGGCCTTTTACAAAAGGAAAAAGACCCAACAATAAAATTATAAAAAATATATTTAAAATATCTTAAAAAACAATATGTGAAAATCAAGACTACATAGTTGTAACATTTGATTCTTCCAGACAGAGTAAGCAAGTCAAACCTTGTCACCTCATCATTCTTTATTGGGGCATTCAGCATTTAAAAAAAATACAGCAGAATGGAATGACAGGAAAAGTTAGGACCCATCAGAGATGCTTGGCAGAGAAGTTTAAAACACTGTTGGTGCAATACTGTCCTCTGCACCCCTCAGTTATGGAATGGAAAGGAGTCCTTTGTTTCTGTTTAATTTTGTAAGTTGTAAAGGTCATTACAGAGGACATACTTTGCAGGGATGAGATTAATGGTTGCTTATTTCTAAGGTCATCAACTATTCTTTTATTTCCCTACCACCACTACCAAAACCCAAATGCAGGGTAAACGTGCAAAATTGAGTTCTTTCTCAGGCTACCAGGCTGAGAAAATAATGCTACTATGTCTGAAAATGAGATTTTGTTTCATTTTTACTCTCTTTTGAGCAAATACTTGTAGTACCTAGCAAGTATACATAGTCAACAGAATACATCTTGTGTGGTATTTGTTGGCTTCACCGAAGACCAACATTTTGTGAACTATCATTTTCTGGTCATTGTGCTAAGTAGTTTACAACTCTAGTTGCAAAACCATAGTGGTAGAAAGCACAGTTGTAAACTTCTCCTACTGAAACACAGGGAGGAAATTTTTTATGTATATGCTTTGTTGGAGATCTGTCAGAAGCCCCTGAAGAATAAGTAACCAATCTACAATAGGACCAAGGAATAGAATCAAAATCCACATCCACTTATAGTCACTTACCTTAACTTCCTGCCTCAGGTCCCAGACTCAACTAATGCAGTACACTAATTTGTGCAGGCTTGTGTCTTTAATAGAATTGTTTCTTTTTCTTTTTTATTTGTATGTATGGGTGTTTGCCTGCATGTGTGTATGTACACCACTAGTGTGCAGTGCCCACAGAGTCCAGAAGAGGGCATTGGATCCCCTGGAACTCAAGTTACAGAATGTTGTGAGCCACCATGAGGGTTCTGAGAATCAAGCCCCTGTCTGCTGCAAGCACAACCAGTGGTCCAAACCACTTAGCCATCTCTCTAACCCCTCATGTGACTGTTTCAAATGTGGAAGCATGCCTGCAAACTCAAACAACCATGGTCAATCTAAGTGCTGTGCCTTACCCAGTCAGCCTCTGCTGTGAATTCTAAATGACTCAACATCTTCAATTCCTAGCTATACATCTCGTGCATGCATGCGCCTTATTTCTTTAAGGATTCCAAAATTTATGGAAACTCCCTTTTGCCTTCTAAACATTAATTTTGTAGCATGTTCCATAAGCAAACCTGAATTCTGCCACCAAAATGATCACATGAAAAAATGCACTTCTGCTTTATAGTGTTAAGAAGTCAATTTGTCTCATGTACTCTTATGAGATAATGGGCAGGGCTAGAGCACGTATATGTGTGGAGGAGAGTCTGTTACTCTGGAACTAGCAATCTTGGTATTGTATTTGGAAGTTAAGAAAATGGTTAGCAATTTGCTGCAGAAACCCTTCTATCCATAAGGAAGTTTTATTGGAGGCTGTGGTATCATCTGAGTGGTTATTTACAAGATCCTTTAAGATTAACATGACCAAAACAGCTTTGACTAGCTCTCAAAAATGACAGGAATTTGTATATTAAAGGAAACATTCTCAGTCCCTCCGTCTGCCTATCCTCCACAGTTGGTTGAGTTGGTGAGCACCGTGACCAACCATGCAAAGGCTACCTGGTAAGTGTTTTAGTGGTTCCTTTATAAGCGCTTTTAGGCTAGGCAGAGGACCAGGAAGCAAAAGTGCTGATTTTCAAGGGCATCTAGCACAAGAAAATTTGCATTCCGTGAATCTCCTTGGAGTCCCTGGTGTCTCAAAACAATCTGGAATTAGCAAGCCTTGACATGGGCTAATGAGAACGAACAGACCCACACAGATTCCCCTAAACAGCAATTGGATTCAACCTTTACAAAACAAGTAGATCAGCCTAAATAATGTCCTTCTGAATGAATAAAAAGGTTTCCTAGACTCATACAGGCGTGCACTGAGGTGTCACATAAAGCGGCCGAACTGTGATAACTTATTGTTAACCCGGAGAGGGTTTTCTCTGATACACTGATAGACAGATCTCCATGGGCCACACACAAGGCTCTTACATTAGTATTGCAATATGAGTACTACTGTTGCCACCATCACCATCTTCATTTTATAAAAGAAGAAACAGGAAATGAGAGTTTGCAATTTCTGCCTGAGGTCCATATGACATCTTCCAGGGGTCCAACTAGCCCCCTTTCCTGTCAGTAAAACCTAGAAGATACGTCTTTGGATCCTGACCTGCTTTATTAAATCATCTCTCAGCTAGAACTGTGGGAAGATTGATTGTAGATGGGTGCATCTTGAGCATGGTGCACAGTTAACTATTCTTTACCTTTTGGATGTTGCATTGAAAAATGATGAGACTCGGCTATGAGTTAACACTGTTGTTTCAAGACAGAAAATACTGATGAAATGGTGAAGGTGAACCTGACCCCAGGCTTACTTCCACATTTGTAATCTATTAGGTAGTTATGTGACTCTGCAGAAGGCAGGGAACTTCGTATATTCCAGTTTCCTCATTGAAGTTGGAGAGAATGACAGTACGTTCATCAAGATGCTATAAGGCCTAAGTGAGATAGTTAATGGAAGTTAATTAAAACTCTGGCTAGCACACTGAAAAAAAAACCTGAGGCCGGGCGGTGGTGGCGCACACCTTTAATCCCAGCACTCGGGAGGCAGAGGCAGGCAGATCTCTGTGAGTTTGAGGCCAGCTTGGTCTACAAGAGCTAGTTCCAGGACAGGAACCAAAAGCTACGGAGAAACCCTGTCTCGAAAAATCAAAAAAAAAAAAAAAAAAAAGAAAGAAAGAAAAAAACCTGATACATTTTATTGTTATAGTTATTAACCATCTGCTTTGAAGCTAAAAATGTTGATTGTTTTGATATAGATCTGTTGATCTACATAGACATAAATTAATTTACTCTGAATCAATCCTCTTTATAAAATTACTTCAGAATTAAAAGCATTATTAAAAACACCTGTCCTTTGTAAAAGTTCAATTAAATTATCTTTTTATAGCCATGGAGGCATATATACTTTAAATTTTATCAGTTTATTAAAATTATTTGATTACTGAAATAATATGTACTGATTCCCTAGTAAAATGATTCACTGCGAACAGTGAAGAAAAATTCCATGTGAAGAGTTTGAAAAATCTACCCAACTCTGTTGTCACAAGCCATTCGTCACTTCCCTCCAGGGAAATACTGGAAGATCTTTAGGTCAAGGTTAACCTTGGCTAAAATAGGGAATTCAAGACCATGTCTAAAAGAGGCTCCCCAACTGTCTTAAATAGGGTTGCATTGCTGTGACGAAACACCGTGACCAAAGCATCTTAGAGAGAAGAAGCTTACACTTCCCCGTGGCTGTTCATCATCAAAGGAAGTCAGGACAGGAAAGCAAATAGGTCAACAACCTGAAGGCGGGGGCTGATGCAGAGGCTGTGGAGGAGTGCTGCTTATTTATCTGGTACTCATAGATTGCCCCGCCTGCTTTCTTGTAGAACTCAGTGCCATCAGCTCAGGGATAGCATCACCCACAATGGGCTAGGTCTTTACATCAATCACCAATTAAGAAAATACTCTACCACCTGATTTTAGGGAGAGATTTTTTCTTACTTGATGTATCCCCCTCTAAATGACTCTAACCTGTGTCAAGTTGACACAAAAATATCCAGCACACCGACAAACCTATACAACAACTAAAACCAAAGCAAAAGAAATCCTTGGTAGAATCCATGTGCGATGAAAATGTGACCACTTTTTTTACTTGGCATTTTTTTTTAAAAACAATGGCATATAACTACAATTGTTATAGAACCTATCTCTAAATGATGCTATAGACTATTAACAAAATGATCTTTTATTGAATCAAATAGTGCTACCTTCTTACAATTCAGTTGTTCAGGGTAAAATATTGTCTAATGACAAGTATTGCACCATGATCTCTCTCTCTCTCTCTCTCTCTCTCTCTCTCTCTCTCTCTCTCTCTGTGTGTGTGTGTGTGTGTACACTTTAATTCTAGACTGTATTTTTCTAATACATATGATTACTGTATTAGTTTATGGTTAAAGAAATGTCTCACTTTTAAAACAAAATGTTGGGGCTGTGTTTCATTTATTTGTGATCTAGAAAATAACAACCTACATTACAAATTACACAGAGTCAATCTAGCGTTTGTGAGATACTTGTGTGTTATTTCTTCTGCTTCAAAATGTGTAGCCTATAATGAAACCATGCCTGCAAAGACTATATGTCCCTAAAATATGATGTTGTGTGTTTTGTTTTTTCACCTTTGTTCTTTCACGTGAAAAGTTACTAGATTCTTACTCAGTAGAAGGTTATATTTTATAATTGTCTCCATTTGTGTCCCTAATTTAGGTCTGTAAGATAAGTATACTTAACTCACTTTGAGATCTTGAAAGAGCAACAAGTTAGAACACTTGATACAATTGATCTTTTTTTATCTTCATATGCTTATCCTGCTGGCCACCAAGACCTCTACCTCCAGGTTAGATGACAATAGATGATACACTGTGGCTATCTGCAATGCATTGGTGTCAGAAGTATATTGGAACACTGATTACACAGGCGTCCAAACATGTGCATCTAAATAATACGTAATTTATTTTGAAGTTAACGACAGCATTTTAAAAATACTTAGAGCACTATTTACCTAATCCTATATTTTTGTTGTAAAAAATAATTTTTTATTCAGTGGAAGAAACACCAAAGTTATCGTATGTTTCCATAAATGGTAAATGTAGAATCAAATAGTTAAAGCTTCTAGGAAAAATTTTTCTCCTAGTAGAAGGAAGAACAATACTGGTACTAGGCTTACTCAAACAGAAATGGAGTCATTATTATATGGAAATGTGGTAGAAGGAATAAATAGAGATATGTGTCCTTGATTAAATGATTTCTATATTCTATTGTAAATTTAGGATTTTTCATTCAATTATGAAAACTTTGTCTATCTTTAACATGAAGATATAGCTGCATGGTAGAATGGCTAATGGATCAGTTTTATGAAAATCAGGTTATCTAGAATAAATACAGTTCTCATTATCATTGACCCCTAAGTGGCCATGCACAGTAGGTTAGTTTCCTTGGAGACTATCTACAGCTGTAAGAATTAAAATGCAAGTGAGTGAGTGATGAAAACTAAGTACATATCTATTAAAATAGTCCTTTCTTCATAAAAATTGAATCTGTGTCTACAGATCTACAAGGTAACATGTTTCAAAGGGCATAGTGAAACATGATTGAGAAAGATACTCTGGCTGAAACTAGTTGAGCTAGTTACAATATTGAATGACATTCTTTAAAACTGTAATTTTCTGATGTCGTTTCATTGCTTTGACCCATAACAAGTTTTAATAGTGAGAAACAGCTGTCTTTTGAAAGATTTATAACAATCAAGACACTCTGGCAACTGCATGGATGAGGATTGTGATGGATTTCTGTTTTACAGAAGATGATTCTATAATCTACTGCTTAATCAATATCTCTATACAGACGTCAGAAATGATTAAACACTTAACCAAATGCCATGTACTTCATTGTAATAGCCTGAGAATCCAGTTTCATGCTTATTTCTCTCTACCATGCCAGCTTCACATAACCAGTGTTATGAGTTCCTAGCATGTTAGTGTAGCTTGATGTTGTTCATCCAGTATTGGTTATATACATTTCCTCTTCATGCACACAATCACATACATGTCTTATCACAAGCATATTTTCAAAAGAGCACCGTGTGAACATTACATACAGAAAACACACAAACTTTCTTTCACAGTGCAGGGATTCTGTTCTTCTCTGTGAACATCCTGGAGCAAACTGAGCAGCATGCAGAACCAAGTTCCAGAGAAAGACACGGAGACCTCCAGAGGCCGGTGTCCACCGGCAGGGAGAGAAAAGCTCCATATTTATTCTTCAACCTCATTCTCATGTGTCCTACCAAGAAACCATTGATTGTTATATCTGAGGTAGAAATAGACAAGTTCTTTTAGCTGTTGTGTAACATGCTGAGGCAAAAATATGAGTGTTCAATGATTTACTTCATTAGGATTTCAGATACGGTTTTGGAAATGAAAATGTTTCCATTAGACTTCTGTGTGTACACACAAAGGGGGTGAGGCAAGATGTGTTCTATTTGGAAGCTAACACTTGTAATGGATATTACTGGGAAAAAGTGAGATGACTCTTCCGGACAAAATCTCTGAGTTTCATCTTCTTATAGAGATGTTGAATATTATTTGCCAGGGTCCAACCTTGTCTCTTGTTCAGGTACTGAGATGGGGAAGGGGCGTCAGTGAAAGGAAAACCTCTGACCACTAAGAGAATTGCACACAAGTGGCCCTGAGAAGCTCAGGCCATCTTTGTTTATACTTAAACAGAGTTGTTGTTTTTTTTTTTTTTCTTACCAAGGTTACATGAACAGGTTTATTACTGGCTTCTATTTTTGGCTTTAAGAAATACATCATGATCATTATAAAAGCCCTCGTTGTTTCCCTTTATGCTTCTCCAATACACCTTCCCAAGCCCTGCAAAACCTTATTCTAGAAATAGATCTCAGCGTTTTTGCAGGCTGAACTAAACATCGAGCAAAACACATCCTGCTCTTGCAGCACTTTTATCAGCTGGCGGCTACTGCCGTTACAAAGTTAAAAGTGCTAGATGAAGGCACAATGTTTTAAGGATGACAACATTCAAATCTAGACAATTATTTCCTGTCTGCAAGATATATTTTTATGCAGTTCCCTTTTCTTCAAGAGAGTTCCATGTCTCAGTCTCTCTGTAAAAGGCAGACTTTGACAGAGTGCTCTTTTCCCATCTCACTGTACCACACTTCTCCCATCAATACAAGCTTTTATGCATGGTAAGGATGGATCTATCCATCCCATACTTTACATTGCATTATTCCCATCAGAATTTACTAGATCCTACCATAGATCCTATATTCTTGGTGTTCGGAGAACTTACTGTCAACATTTGGCACTCTGTGTATTCCTGAGGCATTTTCCCTGTTCTGTGTAGTGCATGCCCTACTCTTCTCTCCAGAACAGTGAGACATGATTAATGTTCCATGTGTTGTTTTCTCATATGTACCAAACTATCTCTATTGAGTCAGAAAAGCTCCCAGGATTAGGAACTGTAGTTAGTAATGCCACATAAGATATTTAAAAAACATTAGCCCCCTGTTGAAGCTTAAGGGAAAAATATTTGAAAAGGAACAAAATTTCCAGGGAAAATTACAGCTGTTGTATGTGTGACTGGCAAAGTAAAACTAAAAACCTCCCAAAGAATCACCAATATAATGAGAGAGAAAAGAGCCTGCAAGATGCATGAATTTTGTCAATACCTACACTGCCCCATGGATTACTGGTCCTTGTCAAGGGAGATGTTTCCACAGGTGCATGGCCCCACAAAACCCACTGGACCGGTAGTCATATGCTGATTTGAGACTAGGCTGCACAGGTCCCAACAATTATTACCAAGTACACAGTATTTAGCTTTTTCTTACCTTATTTACTTTATTTACTTTGGTATTGATGCTGGGATTGGACTCAGAATCCAGCAGATGCTGAGAACTTGCTTTACCATGGAGCCACAACCTCTATCTATTGAGTTCTTTTCTTCAAGATATTATGGAAGAAAAAAAAAAGATATTATGGAAGGATTTGCTAAATTTAGACTGATTTAAGTGCAGAATAAATTCATTAACAATCATAAACCAGGTCCATGGTTTTTATATGTTATTAGTTTTTCTTTGATTGCTTTCAGTCACTGACAATAATATAGCATATATTGACTTTATTTTGAATTAGGGCATAATAAACGTGAAATTATATCTTTTATTTCTTTTTTAATGAAAATAAAATTTTATCAATATTATCTGATTATTGTTTCCCATCCCTAAATCCTGCCAGATTCTTTCCACTTCTCTACCACCAGTTCTGCACCTTCTTTCTCTCTCATTTTAGGAAATGAACAGGAAAGCAAGAAAACCAACAAACAATATTTTTAAAAAATTAAAACAAAAATCACACATACAGAAAACCTCCAAACCCATAAAAACACAAAATCAGAAACCATAATATAAAAGCAAAAGACCATTTAATAGAAAATGCTCCCCCCCCACCCAAAAAAAAGACTACAAAATAAAATTTTGTTAATTTTGTGTTGGCCATCTACTGCTGGGCATGGGGACTGCCCTAAATGTTGTTAATATTTTTAATGAGAGTCCAATGAAGAAAACTGACTTTTCTTTTACAAGCTGATGTCAATTGAAGACAGTTTCTTGGGTAGTGATGGGGACTCGTATCCACTTCTTCTTATCACTGTGACTCAATCTGTCTTGAGCATGAGCAGGCCCTGTTGATGCTGTCAGTCTTCGTGAGTTCATGTCTTCATTGATCCTCTGGTGTCTGGAAGACAACTCAATTATATGCAGCTCATTCCTGGCATTGGATGTTTCTCTTGATGATAAAAGATATCTAGGTGGGGCATTGTCTCCCCTATTATTTGGTGACTCCACTTAGACTCCTTAATGTGCATATATTTTAAAAAGTTTCTGTAGCACTAGGTTTCCATTTGACCTTTCAAATGTTCATTAGTGTCAGCTGTACCCTACCATCCATTTGACTGGGAATTCAATAAAAAACAGACAAACTTCTATTCTGTGAATAATGTAAGGCATGCCAAAGAATGGAATCAGTAAATATGATTGGACAGATGAATGGAAGAATAGATGGATGGAAGGATGGATAGATGGATGGGTGGATGGGTGGATGGATGGATGGATGGATGGATGGATGGATGGATGGATAATTCAAGAAAAATTCTCTTACTTTACATGTCTTGCTGTTTTTGTTTCTCTGCTCAGATAAACTATGTGCTCTCTTCCTTTGCTCTAAAGAATTTTCTGAGATGACAGCAATGTGGCCATCTAGTTATTATATCCTTAATAGTATTTATTGTCTTTTCCTGCAGTTCTTTAAGGGAATTTTTCATTTCCTCTTTAAGGGCCTCTATCATATTCATGAAGTTACTTTTAAGGTCTTTCTCTTCTGCTTCGTATACGTTGTGATGTTTAGGCCTTGCTGGTGTAGAACCACTAGTTTCTGCTGGTGCCATATTGTTCTTTATCTTTTGGATGTGTTCTTACACTATCATCTACCCTTCTCTTCCTCCAATGATTGCAGATGGGGCCTGTGCTTCCGGTGCTTTCTATTCCTCCAATTGGTATACGTGGGGCCTATAGTTTAGATGGTAGCTCTTCCTCCAGGTGCAGGCATGGCCAAGCCTCTGGTGATCACTCCTCCAGATGCAAGTGGGGCCAAGGCTCTAGTGACCCCTCCTCCAGGTGTAGGCAGGACCATGGATCTGGTGGTCACAGATGCAGTGGGGGATGGTTGGTGACATGGGGAGCCTGCTCACGGGGTCTCTGGGGCTTCAGTGCATGGGGATGAAGCTTGGGATGTGCCTCTGGGGCTATAAGCTAGAGATCAGGGCCCTACAGCAGGGATCCCAGACACTCTCCTCTCCAGCCATTGCACTATTCTTATATGTCGGCCACTGGTTTTCTTTCATGACACTGATAATGAAGAGTTGCCTTTGGTGAAAGAGGATAAACAGAAAGCTAATGAGAACTGAATCTTTACTCAAATTTGTTTCCTTTTGATTCTCATTCTTCCAAATACCTGTTTTGCACTGAAATTAAGCACAAATAGCTCAGCATGTAATTACTTACTTCCAGGTTCAATTATAATTACAAACTGATCAGAGCCTGTCAACTTGATACAAGGTTGTTGTGGGGAACCCTGTTCTTAGAAAGATCCTTTCTCCTGGATAGAAATTTGAAGTTCATTAATGAGGTTGACCAGGAGTTTCTACTATTTTATAGCTCATAGTGCCCGTCCTGTCTCAATAATACTTACCTAGTAATACAGTTAATAACTTTGGTCATCTAATTACTAGGTTCAGGGAACTTTACAAATATTTATGTGCTATCATTTTTGTAACTATTTGGAAAAAAATTCATGTAAGTTAAGAAAAACAATATTTTCTTTAAATAACCACAGTTATGGGCCAAATTGACTGTCAAGCATGTATGTTCATCAGGTTCTGCACAGCTTCTCTATGCTTAGGTCCAGATTCTATGGTATTTCAAAGAAGAATGCCCCCTATCCTATAGGTACCCAGATTTTAATGTTTAGTCATTGGGGAGTGGCACTTTTAAAAGGTGTGGCTTTGTTGGAAGATGTGTCTCCCTGGGGTGGACTTTGAGGTTTCAAGAGCTAAAGACAGCTCTAATGTCTCTCTGACTTTCTGCTGCCTTTGGATTCATGTTTAGAACTATCAACTATCATGTCTGCCTGCATTCTGCCATGCTTTCTCTCATGGGGATAAATGAGGATAATAGTCTAAACCTCTAAAGTATAAGCAAGCCCCAACTAAATTCTTTCCTTTATAAGAGTTGTCATTTTTATGCTGTTTTTCCTCCACAGCAATCAAATATATGATTAAGTCAGAAGTTGGTACCAGGAGAGAGATATTGCTAAAACAGGCCTGACTTTGGTGCTTGTTGGTGGAATGTGGACTTAGAGACTTTTGGATTAGAAAAGCAGTTGACCACTTTAAGCAGGGCATAATGGGTCACACCAGTAGGAACGTGGAAAGTAGTAGTGCTGATTTGAACTGTGTGTGTGTGTGTGCGCGCGCGTGTGCGTGCAGGGAGGGAGTTAGTTTGAGAAGATTCAGAGGAGAACAATATCAGTATTTGAACTAGAGATCATTTTTATAAAGTTGTGATTCTTGTGCAGATCTATAATGAAGAAGAGAAAGCTGAGCAAGGAAAAACATAAAATGTACAGTTTGAGGAGAAAAACAATGCCAGGAATAGTAATAGCTAAGTCTAGAGCTCAGGGAGATAAAAAAAAAAAATTAAAGAAAATCCCATCCTAAATAGACTAAAGGGAGTGGTGACCTCAGAGCAAGACCACACCCAACTAAGCTTCCAATTTATAAAAGGAATTAAAGAAAAGTTAGAGTCAGTGTGGTTGTGCACACCTTTAATCCCAGCACTTGGGAGGCAGAGACCCTCAGATCTCTAAATTCAAGGCCAAACTTGTCTGCCGGAGTGAGTTTCAGGACAACCAAGATTAGATAATGAAAGAAACAATCAAAACAAAAAAACTGGAACAATGGGTCCAAGTTCCACCCTAGCAAGCAGAAGACTTGGCAATCTTGGTTATGAATACAATAAGAAAAACAATATAAAGATACAAAACAGGAGTTATTGGACTCTCCCTTTCTGACTAAGGAAAGTCTCTAGGGCAAGCATATGTCAGGGGTGTCCCTTTACGGAGGTCTAGAGAAGACTTTGAAACTGTGAAGGTAAAGCCTGGATTGCCTTGGATACCCCAAAATTTTGGAGATGCCAGAGCCATGGGATATCTGCTAAGAGAGCCAAGAATAGCTGCTATCATTGAGTAGAACCAAGCCAAGGGAAAACGTGTGTTTCAGTCAACAAAGATAAAAGGAGTTGTG
This sequence comes from Chionomys nivalis, assembly GCF_950005125.1. NCBI lineage: Eukaryota > Metazoa > Chordata > Mammalia > Rodentia > Cricetidae > Chionomys > Chionomys nivalis. The sequence goes on from NC_080101.1 coordinate 31,820,450, forward strand.
TATCCGAAGAGCTCTTTGACATGAGACATGGAGATGCAGAGTCTGGAGTTTACTCAGCTAGGTTTTGGTCTTGCTTTGGTCCAGGATTTCTTCATTATGACCCACTTTCTCCCTCTTAGAATGATTATGTATCATTTACATCTAAAATATATGTTCTGCTTTTCATTTCTGCGTTTACAGAGGTTATAGTTAAGAGATTGTCAGGAGATTCAGAAGAGACTTTGGACTTTTAAACAGTGTTGAGATTGTTACATAGCATGAGAACTTTTGAATTTGGACTGAATGGACTTTTGCATTATGGTATGGTTGTAAGCCTTTGGGGCTAGGGAATGAAATGTGGCTGAATAAGAATGGTACCCATAGGCTAATAGATTTGAATGCTTAGTGGTTAGGGAGGATACTAAAAGAGGTGTATCCTTGTTGAAGTAGGCGTGGCCTTCTTGAAGAAAGTGTGTCACTGGGGGTGGGGTGCTTTAAGATTTAAGCTCCAGCTGCACTGCTTCCAGATCCACATGTCAAACTCTTATCTGTCATGTCTGTCTACATGCTGCCATGCTCTCAGATATGAGGATAATTGACTAAATCTCTGAAACTGTTAACCAACTCCAACCAAAAGTTTTCTTTATAAGAGCTGCTATGGTCATAATGTTTCTTCACAGCAGCAGAACACTGGCTAACATGGTGGTCTGTCTAGTTTTAATTATTTTTAAAGTGCTACTTGCTTTTTATTCCATTGCTCACTAAAAAAATCAGGATTACAAAATAAGCGTCATTAAAAACAAGATCTAATATTAAGACTGTGACCTACCAATGCCTAGTGATTTGTATGTTATCAAACAAAAGTTGAGTCTCGCTGACTTTCATTAGTTATTTTAGAAACCCTTTTGTCATCCCTATGACTTTATTACAATACCCTGCAATGCTTTGGTGCACAATTTGAGAATGACAGAGGTGAAGTATGTGTTAAATTAGGCATGCTGAATTTGAGATCAAACTAGGGTGCATAGTGAGCATTGAGCCCTAAGGAAAACTAGGCTTCAAACTTAAATTGCTAAATCTTCTAATCTTTATTAGTTGAAACCAGTTATTTTTCTTTTGGACAGTAGATTTTAGCATCATTTTTTCATTTATGTATTTATGAATGAATGTATTGTGTGTGTGTTTGTGAGTGTCTGCTAGTAGAACTAAAATTCGACACCCAGTGTGTGGTTGGCAAGTACTCTACCATTGCACTATATAAGCAATTGCTCATTTATATATGTATTTTTAATTGTATGGCCTTTTTCTGAGAACGAAGATCAATAAACAGGAAATAATGAAGATAATATCTAACCCCATGACTTAGAATAAACACCATCAATATTTATGAGTATGTATGCTCAGATTCCCTTATCTTTATCCTAGATGAGTAGACATATTCATCTTTTAAGATTTTATTTATTTATTTATTCTTCTCTCATATTTTATATCCTGACCACAGTTTCTTCTCTCTCTCCCCTCCCAGTCCTTCCCCCTCCCAAACATCCATTCCTTCCTCCTCCATTTCCCTTCAGGAAAGGGCAGGCCTCCCAAGTATATCAACCAAACTTGGCACATCAGTTGCAGTAAGACTAGGCATCATCCTTCCTATTAAGGCTGAATGAGACAATCCAGTAGGAGAAAAAGTACCCAAAGCAGGCAAAAGAATCAGAGACAGCACCTACTTCCACTGTTAGGAGTCTGACAAGAAGGTCAAGGTACAGAACCATAACATAGATACATAGGACCAAGGTCAGACCCATACAGGCTCTCTGACTGGTGGTTTAGTCTCTGTAAGCCCCTATGAGCCTAGGTTAGTTGATTTAGTGGGGTTGTTGTGGTGTGACCCATCTGGTTTCTACAATCTTTCTCTCCCTGCGTCCACAGGATTCGCCAAGCTGTGACCAATGATTGGCTGTAGGTCTCTGCATCTGTTTGCATTAGTTGCTGGATGAAGGCTCTCTGATGATTATTATGTTAGGATCCTGCCTATGAGTATAGCAAAAGATCATTAGGAATCTTTTCATTGACATTTTTTTGCCAGCTGTTCTTGGTTTTATCCTAGGTCTCAGGGCCATCCTGCCTCTGGTCCCTGGCCCTCCAGGTAGTGTCAGGAGTAACTCCCTCATGTGACATGGGTCTCAAGCAAGGTCAGTCATTGTTTGGCACTTCCCTAGTTTTTGCGCCCACCTTTACCTCAGCACATATCACAGGCAGGATAAACTGTAGGTCAAAGGATTAGTGGCTAGGTAAGTGAGGTTAGTGTCCCAATCACTCAGTTTCATGGGGTTCCATTTACTAATTATCGATCTTAGTGTCTGCACAATTGGTTATTCTATTCGAGAAGTTGTCTTCTGCAGCATGTATTCAAAGGTATTCCCCACCTTCTCTTCTATAGAGTCCTTGTATCTGACTTAGATTCATGTGGACTTGAGTTTTGTGAAGGGTGATAGATATTGATCTATTTGCATCATCCTACATGCTGATATTCATTCAGACCAACACCATTTGTTACAGATTTTTTCCCTTTTATAATTCTGGCTTCTTTATTAAAAACCAGGTGTCTGTAAGCATATGGATTTAACTCTGCGTCTTCAGTTAGATTCTTTTGTCCACCTGCCTGTGTTTGTACCAATACCACATGGTTTTATTACTATAGCTCTGTAGTAGAGGTTGAAATCAGGGGTAGTGATACCTCTGGAATGTTATTTTATTTCTTTTATTGTGGAGGAATGTTTTAGCTATCCTGGTTTTTTGTTGGTGGTGCTCTTCCACATGAAATTATGGGTTGTTTTTTCAAGGTCTGTAAAGAATTGTGTTGGAATTTTAATGGGAATTGTGTTTAGTCTGTAGGTGGCCATTTTTTTTACTATGTTAATCCTACAATCCATGAGTATGGGAGATCTTTCTATCTTCTGATATTTTCTTTAATTTATTTCTTCAAAGACTTGAAGTTCTTGTCATGCAGTTCTTTTGCTTGCTTGGTTAGAGTTATGCCAAGGTATTTTATTTGTGGCTACTGTGAAGGGTGTTGTTTCTCTGATTTCTTTCTATGACCATTATCGTTTCTATATAAGAGGGATACCGATTTTTTTAATTTAATCTTGTATTAAGCTACTTTGCTGAAGTTGTTTATTAGCTTTAGAAGTTCTCTTGCATAATTTTTGGGGTTGCTATCATAAATAATGATATTTTGGCTTTTTTCTTTCCAATTTATATCCCTGTGATCTTCTGTAGCTGTATTATTATTGCTCTAGCTAGAATTTCAAGTATTATATTGAATAGATATGGAAAGAATAAATAGCCTTTTCTTGTTCCTGATTTTAGTAGAATTGCTTTGTGTTTCTCATTTAATTTGATTTTGGATATTTGCTTGTTGTTAATTGTCTTTATTATATTTAGGTATGTGTCTTGTATACTTGATTTCTCCAATACTTAATTGTGAAGGTATGTTAGGTTTTTGTCAAAAACTTTTTAAGCATCTAATAAGATGATCACATAGGTTTTTTTGTTTTGTTTTGTTTTTGTCTTTCAGTTTGTTTATATGGTGGATTACATTGACAAATTTTCACATGGTCAACCATTACTACATCCTTGGGATGAGGCCTACTTGATCATGGTGGATGAAACTTTTGATATGTTCTTGGATTCTATTTTTGAATATTTTATTGGGTATTTTTGCATCAGTGTTCATGAGGGAAATTGGTTTGCCAGTCTCTTTGTTGAGTCTTCATGTGACTTGGGTATCAGGGTAACTGTGGCTTCATGAAATGAATTTGATTTTTTTTTTTTTTTTAGCTAGGAGAATTTTGATGACTCCTTCTATTTCTTTAGGAATTATAGGTCTATAAATTTTTTATCTGATCTTGGTTTAAATTTGATATGTGGTATCTATCAAGAAATTTGTTCTTTTTTTAGATTTTCCAATTTTATGGGATACAGGTTTTTGAATTATATCTTAATGATTTTTGGATTACCTCTGTTCTTATGATCTTCTTTTCCTCCCAATGAAACAAAATTTCTGATTTTGTTAATTTGAACATCCTCTCTCTGCTTCTTACTATGGATAATGATTTATCTATCTTGTTATTTTTCTCAAAGAACCAACTTTTTATTTTATTGACTCTTTGTGCTGTTCTCTTTGTTTCTATTTTATTGATTTCAGCCCTGAGTTTGATTATTCCCTACTGTTTATTACTCTTGGTACTATTTGCTTTTTTGTTGTTGGTGGTGGTTTTTTGTTTGTTTTAGAGCTTTCAGGTGTGCTCTTAAGTTTAGTACGAGATCTCTCCAAATTCATTATAAAGTGCTATGAACTTTCCTCTTAGCACCACTTTCATTGTGTCTCATAAGTTTGGGTGTGTTGTATTCATTTTCATGAATTGTAGAACATCTTTAATTTCTTTTTTGTTTATCTTTATTGACCCAGTAGTCACTCAGTAGAAAGTTATTCATTTTCCATAAGTTTGTAGGCTATCTGTTGTTGTTGAAATTTAATTTCAATCTATGGTAGCCTGATAGATACAGGGAACTATTTCAATTTTCTTATTTATGTTGAGACTTGCTTTCTGACTAAGTACATGCTGAATTTTGAAAAAAAAAAGTTCTGTAAGGTGCTGAGAAGAAGGTAAATTCTTTTGAGTTTGGGTGAAATGTTCTCTAGATATCTATTGGGCCCATTTGATTCTTAAAATCTGTTAGGTCCATTATGTCTCTGTTTAATTTTGTCTAGATGACAAGTTCACTGTTGAGAGTAGGGTGCTGAAGTCTTCCATGATTAATCTGTGGGCTCAAGGTGTAACTTAAGATTAGTAATGTTCGTTTACAAATGTGGGTGCCCTCATGTTTGGGGCATAGGTATTCAGAATTGAGATGTCATCTTAGTGGAATTTTTCTTCTTGAATATGAGGTGTTCTTTCCCATTTCTTGATTAATTTTTGTTGAAAGAGAGTTTGTTTGATATTATAATGGCTACACTAGCTTCCTTCTTAGGCACATTTACTTATAAAACCCTTTTTTCAATTCTTTACTCTGAAGTAATGTCTGTCTTTAAATCAAGGTGTGTTTCTTGTATGTAGCAGAAGGATGGATCCTGTTTTCACATCCATTTTGTTAGCCTATGTCTTTTTATTGGGGAATTGAATCCATTGATATTGAGAGATATTAATAACCAATGACTGCTAATTCCTGTTGTTTTGTTGTTGGTGGTGGTAATAGTAGTATGTGTGTATTTGTTTGTGAGTGAATGTGTGTGTGCGTGTGTGTGTGTGTGCGTGTGAGCTCTTCCCTTCTTTAGGTTTTGCTGGGCAAGCTCTTAGAAAGTCTTGAAAGTCTAGGATGGGTCTTACCTGAGGCTTTGGTTACCAGTATGGCCTCAAATGGAGCAGTGGGCTCTTGTTGGAATTGTGTTCCTGGATTCAATATTTTATAATAATATTTGTGAAATATTTTAACAACTGCTTTATTTACCTAATCACGCAACTGTCATTTAGATTTATTTTCAAATATTCACAGAAACATACACACATAGAGAGAACCAAAACCACATCAGAAACATGCTCATGCTACTGGACCTGAGGACTGATGGGTCACTAGAACCACGGGTCACTCAGGCCAAAAGACCAGTAAGGAAACAGAAACCAAGGGGAAAAACCAATATTATGTGTGTGTAATATGTTTATGTACATAAATATATATGTACATGCATTTAGGGAGAGACAAATATATACATGAATTATAATTTTTATTAGCTGTGTGGAATCCTATGTTTTGATTTTTTTTTTTGGTTTTACCAGATTTACTTCAACAATTTAAACTGTTGGTCATTGGAATTACTTTAAATTTTTCCTACACTATACACTAGTGAATTAAAACCATTGTATCAGTCAACTTCCTAGTGAAGCACATATAAAGAAAAATTACTTTAATGTACTATTTACATTCAAAATAATTTACATAATATCATTTTTCTCCACAAACATTACATAAATTTAGTTAGTGTATCATCTCAGTTCATGTTTCTTATATATTATATAGCATATAGTATACATTTCTAATACATGAAATTTATGTTTGTATTAGCTACTTTTTTATTGCTGTGATAAAAATACTTAAGGTTTGTCTCAGTTTCTTTTCCAAATACCCTGGTCATAGCACCTCATAGGAAAGAGCTTATTCTGAATCATAGTTCAGGGATATAGTCCATCATTTGGGTAAATCAAGATGTAATGAACCTGTAACATTTTGCTATATTGCATCCACAGTCAAGAAATGGAAGACGACAAATACAAGCCAATGTTCAACTCACTTTGTTTGATAGAATCTAGGATTTATGTTACCCCACATCATTTAACAATACCAAGAGAGTATTTCAAAGGCATATCCAGGAATCCATATACCAGATAATTAGAGAATCATTCAATTTGGCAGTTAGCACTCCCTCCTCATCATAAAGAAGGTAGGTTTATTACATAGCTTGTGTTTTCAGGGGATTTTTAGTTCATGATAATAAGGAAGACATGATAAAATGGTTCAGCCTAGTGGTAGGAATATATAGTGGGCTATGGCATATGTGGTCATGAACCTGAAGGCAAGCAAGTCAGTAAGGGTGACAAATCCTTAAGAATCTAGGTTCCTCTATGGCAATAGCTGCAATAGCTTCTGAGGGCATAAGTCACTGATGCTAAGTAGACTGTCACTGACCTACTTTATATATCAATTTCTACCTTCCAAGGTTTGCAGAGCCCACAAAAAATTACTCTACTAGCTGAGAGGCAAGCATTAAAAACTCAAACCTGGGGGAGACATTTCGGATTCAACACTTCTCAAGACACAACACTGATTTAGTGCCTCTCTGAGAGTTCTTATATCCTTAACAATTTCCACACTATTCAAAAGTCTGAATCCAAGGCTGCTGAAACTCAACCAAAACTCTTTTTTTATTAATTAATTTATTTAATTATTAAAGATTTCTGCCTCTTCCCCACCACCACCTCCCATTCCCCCCCTCCCCCAATCAAGTCTTCCTCCCTCCTCAGCCCAAAGAGCAAGCAGGTTTCTCTGCCCTGTGGGAGGTCCAAGGACCATCCACCTCCATCCAGGTCTATTAAGGTGAGCATCCAAACTACCTGGGCTCCCACAAAGCCATTACGTGCAATAGGATCAAGAACCCATTGCCATTGTTCTTCAGTTCTCAGTAGTCCTCATTGTCCGCTATGTTCAGCGAGACCGGTTTTGTCCCATGCTTTTTCAGACCCCGGCCAGCTGGCCTTGGTGAGTTCCTGATAGAACATCCCCATTGCCTCAGTGTGTGGGTGCACCCCTCGCGGTCCTGAGTTCCTTGCTCGTGCTCTCTCTCCTTCTGCTCCTCCTTTGGATCGTGAGACTTCAGTCCAGTGATGAAGAAAGTATGGAACCAAAACTCTTAAATGTGTGTCAGGGTCCCACGTTCGAGTGACATCTGTCAAGGTCAAGCCTCAATGGGATTTGCACATTCAAGGGTAGGGGCATGTAGATTAGAAATATTAAGTAAGAGGAACAGAGATATGAAAGAAAAGAAATAGAGGCACAGAGTAGAACTGGGAGGACAATCTAGTGAATACTGAATTTGCTCATGTTTATTTTCCATATGCTTATATATCCCAATCCAAAACTGGGGGAAGAAGGCAAAAGACTGTTTTAACATGATACAAAGAACAAAGCAAGTACTTGTCTCAATACTTGAAACATCAAACAACTATATCCTGAGTTAAACATTCTGTTGTTTAGGCAAAACATGCAGTAACATCACCTTAGACCAAGTATCCTGTAGGCAGTCACTCCCTTGGTCAAATCTCTTGCCATATCCTTTAAGGAGAAGAATAGGCTCGAATTCTCTGGCCTTTGGTAAAGGTGGAACGTATATGCCTCTGTGGGTCATCTCAATATAAAGAACATCAAGTAACCATACCCTAGGTCAAGATATCTTGTTTGAAGCCAGACCTTAAGTCAGACCTCTTGTCAATAACTTTGAAAGAGCAAGAGAAGAGTTGGTTTAAACTCTCTTGTTATAAGAGGTCCTTGTTCATTTCCTGGCCAGCCAGACTCCTAAAATAACCACACAGAAACTGTATTAATTAAACCAATGCTTGGCCCATTAGCTTTAGCTTCTTTTTGGCTAATTCTTATATCTTAATTTAACCGATTTCTATTTATCTGTATATCGCCATGTGGCTATGGCTTACGGGGTAAAGTTCCATCCAGCGTCTGTTTCCAGCAGGGGCTACACGGTTTCTCTCTGCCTCTACTTCCTTTCTCCCAGTATTCTGTTTGGTTTTCCCGCCTACCTCTATTTCCTGCACAGGCCCAAGGCAATTTCTTTATTAACCAATGGTATTCACAGCATACTGAGGGAAATCCCACATCACTCTCTGACCTTCGGTTAAGGTGGAATGGACTCACTTCTGTGGGCCCCTCCCCAAAATGTGTACACACACAAATGCTCCCAACATCCCTCACATTGCATAATTCTAATACACAGTGATCTCTTGTTCTGCTTGTAGTATTCTGCTAACAATAAAGGTAAAACCTTTAGAATTGACTCTGTTCTCATGTATATTAATATAAATAAAATTTAGAAATAAAATAAAAATAAAAATTTAGAACTGTTTAAAATTAACTATAATCAAACCAAATCCTACAGCATATTGAAAAGATTGGATTCAGTAGGAGTTATCCCAAGGTAGCAGGGCTCAACATAAGCAAGTCAATCAACATTATAAACCACATCAACAAGATGAATGATCACAATCTTTACGAGCATCTCAGTTGACAACAAAGTGGCCCATGATAAAATTAAGCATGGATAAAAAATTGTAAACAAATTAGGACTAGAGGTAACATACTTTGTTCAGCATAATAAAGGCCTTAGGTAACAAGCCAGCAGTTAACAACACTAAAGTGAGAGAACGGGATCTTTTTTCTTAACATCTAAAACAGAACCAGGATGGTTACTTTCACCACTTTTATTTAACAGAAGACCAGGAATCTGAAAGCATAAGACATGAGAAGGCAATAAAGAATGTGCAAATTAAGAAAGAATTGAAGTGTTAATGTTTGCAGTTGACAAGGGAAAATATACCCATGTACACATTAGAACTAAGAAGCAAACCCATTAAGTTGTAGATGCAAATCAGCATACCAAAATTAGTGATGCTGGCAGACATCAATAATGAATTAATGGAAAAGAATCCAAAGAAGCAATCCAATTTATAATATCTAAAACATCAAACAAAAAAACAACAAAAATAACAATCTCCAATGTAGGATTAACTTAACCAAAAACATAAAAGGTCACTATAATTAAAATAAAACATTAATGAAAGAAATGACAGAAACAAGGAAATACAAAGGTTTCCCTTTTTAAACTGAAGACTTAACATTACTAAAATGTTCACTTCGGCTAAGTTATCTACAATATAACCTGTATCAAAATACTGATCACATTCTTTACACAACTAAGAAAAAATGATTTCAGAACATATATTGATCCACCTAAGCCACCAAATAGCCAAAGCAATGTGGAGGATGACAGCAAAAGCTGGGATGGCAGCTCACACACGTGACCCTGGCCCCTGGGAGGCTGAGGCAGGCTATCACTGGGAATTTGTCTACTTTAACTATAAAGTGAGCTCTGTCTCAACAAAAACAATAATTACATAAATTGAAATACCAAAAATGAATAAAGAATTTTAAAACACAGATTATACTACCCAATATATACTACCCGTTTATGCTTTGAGCCATTCTGAAATGAAATAATGTCACTTGAAACCAAGCACTGAGGTCTATTGACAGGTAAACCAATAACCAACGTGGCTACCATAGGCAAGGAGCTTAGTCAAAATAAACAAGTGGACCAAGAGATGTCCCATGTCCTGGAAAAGATAAAGCAAAACAAAACCAGATTTCTTCTACTCAAAATTCACTACTTCTTCATGTTGAAGCTCCTGTTTGCTGACTGTGTAACTGACATCATAGAAAGTTAAATTAAAGATAAAGGAAGTCTACTGTATGTTACCTGTATTTACGGTTGCTGTTTTTATAAACAGTGCTTACATTTAATTGTTTAGCATTTAATGATAATCTTGGGTGTTTGGGAAACTTTTTGTTTCATCGTTTGCATTATCTGACAAGCTGAGGGACAAAGTAGGTTTCAGAGTTGGGGACATGTTTCCAGAGAGAGGCAGAGAAGTATTGTTGGTTAAAAGAATATACTTTCATCAGGAAGTTTTTATTGATTATCAGACATGACTGTTCTAAGATTGTTGAGGTAGAAAGGCCTCTAATGGAGAATATATTTTATTTGTAGTTTTTTCCTATTGACTTACTCAGTTATTCTTACCCCTACATAGACTGTCAAATGTAAATGCATTTCTGATTTCTCCCTCCAATGGATAACAGCAACTGGAAGAAGTTCCTGGTCTTTTACAGAGGATTAATCAGCCCAAATTCTTTCCACTAATGTCTCATTTGTGCTAATTCTCATTTAAAGGCTTAACATGGCATGCACATGGGTGAATCCTAATTTTTAAAAGGACAGATTTTTTTTCCCCAATTATGCTGATTGTATCATTGCGTTGAGAAAGTAGGTAGAGTTTAGGATAACAGACTCTAAAAGTTGAGTTAAATATTCCTACCCATCCTGTAAACCGTTGTATCCACACACCTACAAAAAGTATATGTATAGGTAACAATGTATGAAACTGCTTTGCTAATTTGGGAGGAACTATAATATTTCACCTAAGATCGATTGTCAGGCTCTGTATTGAAATTTTTCTTTCCACGCTGGATGGAGACACAATTCTGTAGTCCAAGAACTAGAAGAGAGGTGGGAGGTATTTGTCCACTTGTTTTCCAGGAGAGAGACAGAGACCGAGAGTTGGTGGGAGCATGTGTAATATCAAGTGCATTTTCAGTTTTTGGTGATATCACTCACAAATCACCAGTAAAATTGTTTAATTAACCTCTAGCTCATTCTAATCCTTCATTAGACTGACTACCTTGAAAACATTCTTGATTTACAGATAAACAGTGATTATACGACGCCTCAGGGTTTCCTGTTTCCCAGACCCCAGAGAGCATGTGGGGAATGTGAAAGAAGGTGATTGTCATATGATTTGTAGAATTATCATAGTGAAAAACGGGGTTCTGATTAGCGTGGATCTGCAAGTCCATCAGTCAATCCAGCAGAAGGCTATTATGACTATTTTTCATTCAGTACCTCATGCTAATGCCACTTTCTTGAAACAAGGGAAGGATTTGATCACCAAGAACAGCAAACCCTGATATAGCCTTTTGAGGTTTTTTTTTGGAATAAAGATAAAATGTTCACTTAATGAGAGTGTCTTTTCTCTTTTTTTCTTCTAAAAAAGGGAGCAGCGTCTATTTTAGCTATGCAATCTCATTTGCAAACTGTATCACATTGTACTTAAATTATAAGTCACTTAAACAGCTCCTCATAGATGCCACATCCCACCCTATGTGAGGTTATTTTCTAATAGTAAAGTGTCTTATATATGATGAGATTTTAAGTGAGAGGAAACTAATAAAATATGTTTCAGCAAAGACATAAACTTTGTACATCCACAACAAACAGACATACAACAGATTTTAGGTTCCAGCACCATCAATGATAGGAGATCATTGCTCAGCTTCAGAGACTAGATAAGTACATCTTTGCTTGAGGGTAGACATGAGATATAGGAATAGTGCATATAGAGAGAGGGTATAATATTTGGGAGTAGCTTACAGTATGTGTAAGACAGGGAAAGTGGCAATCCTAGAAGACCAGGGATGAGTGATAGTGTTGAGTAGATCACTGTTCAAGACCATGAAGACATACAGAAAGCCATCACGTTTTTAGAGTTTGCTTTTTACCTCCTTGGACTGAGAAAATACAAAACCAAGTCATTTTTTTAAGACAAAAGAAAATTTAAAATTTAGTCTTAGAATGAAGATTTTCTCCTATCTATTAAAGAAACTTTCCTATAACTTTTTTAGTATGTGAACTTGTATTGGAAAAATTGCTTGGACCTTAAGTAAGATTTTAATCCTACCAGATCTGGAGGAGATGGATATGTCTGATTACTCACAGCCACTTAGATGAAAATTTGAACATGCCAAAGAAGGGTACCAAAGTTAACCTCCTTCTGCAAAAACTCTTGCAGGATTGACAATATCTCAAGATTTCTGTTATAAGGATAATCTGCTTTTATTTATTTATTTGCAGTTGGGTTAAGTAAAGCAATGTAGATGATGTGGTCTTGATAACCACAATGATTACATTTTGATGTTGTTGTTTTTAGCTATTGGATATTCTTTTAAATGGTCAATATCTTACAAGCCACCTCTTTTCTGAATATATTTAAAGTCATAATCACTTTTTTTTTTACTTCAATTGTTTTGTTGGCTGCCTTCTGAGGAGAATCGAGTCCTCTGCACCACACAGCATATCTTCTCTTGGTTTGCGTTCTGTCTATCATTGTTTCTCTGAAGGCAGCATCATGGAGCTATATTTCAGAGAATCATATTATCAGGCCAATGAAGAGTTGATTTAAGTGAACTAAATAAATTATAGCTATAATATGTGAAAAAAGATGGATATAAAAAGTTGAAAATAAATCTGTATCTGCTGTCTCTTTTTTGTTTGTGGAAACATTTACTATAGTTCCTCTGTTGTAAGCATATTTAAAAAATAAAGTTACAGGTTTCAGCTATTTTGTGTATGTGATCAAATATGGTTTTAAAAATGACCCATTCATAGTGAGTGGCACTGATTTAAGACTTCTCTGAGCTGAAATGTTACTTGTTTTACTAAAGGAACTTCTGTTCATTACATAGTCTAGATAACAGAATGTAATGATAAATTTCTGCATGTTCACCTTTTTGTTTCACAGAGTAATTTTTCTTGGGGATTAATCAGTTTGTTTTATTACCTTGCATTCTATTTGCCCTTTAAAGAGTGTAGGGGAAGGCTTCACTGAGCTCTTAAAATTATTGCTAACATTTGTAAAATAAAATAATACCATGAAAGAATGATTGTGTTACAAAAATATCGGTAACATTATTGTGTCTACTGCAGTACTGAGTGACCTAGTAATAAATATTTCTGTTAAAATATTCACTTTACATATTTTTTGTAATGAGCATCAGAAATCAAGGAGGCTTCCTCACTCTCTGAAGATAATCTTCAATTCCATAAAGTATTTCTTTTCTTGAATTATTGCATTTCTAAGAAATTAGCCTAACTATTCTTACTTATGCCCACTTTTTAAGCTTCAAATAAAGCCAGAAAAAGCAGTTATTGATTAGGAAATTTATTATGAATTCAGTAAAAGGATGTTTTTGGTAAATTATACTCTCCATAAAATTTAAAAATAACCAGTTTAATTATTTTCATATGATGCATTTTAGAATATTATTACTTTGACTTCAAATTAAACTGCAAATTTGCATTTTGTGCTCTGTTTAGACACTGTATAATGTATCCTTTAATACTATTTATTTTGTAGAATACCACTGCAGAACCATTTCCTATTTTCATAAGCATAGGACTGACTAGCAGTATTTGAGGATTAGATGCAGAACAGTGTATTAAACAACCTTATATATTTTATATATAATTCTCATACAAACCCTACAGTTACTAATGTTCAAAAGGAAAAAGACCCTAGTAAATTATCTAATATCACTGCGGTCACAGAATGCATTTCAGAATTCAACCTCAGGTCTACCTGACAATGAAATTTTCTTCTTCTCTTCCATCCTATTCACTGGTCTAATAGCATCCAGGAAGTACTCTTCTGGCTTTCTAAGCTACAAGCTTATACATTGGACTTTCTTGAGACTGAATCCAACTAGGAGGAAGGTTGACCAAAGACAAGGGGTGTTGGGGGAGTAGTGAAGAAGTAGGGTAGTGTGCATGGAAGGCAAAGAAGAGCCTGCAGTCATCGGTAATGAAACATGCTTTAGACCTTTAGAGGGGAATCCTTTCTGACTTTGCCTCTCATCAGCAGTTCCAAGCACCTTCTGGTGACAAGAACAAAGAGTCCCTGCTCTGGTCCCTGCATACAATAGTTCTCATGGCACAGAGCCATGTAGTGTTGGGAAAAGGTGAATGATTTTCACTATGGTTTTCAGGTAATTGCAGATGTTATTATAATACTTGAAAAACACTAACAAGTTTCATTGAACTCAGAATTTGTCTAAGTAGTTCCTTAGTAGATGGGTCCTAAGATTGTTATTTAATGGACCTAGAGTTTCAGAAAATGAGCCAATACCAAAAAATGCCCTTCCACTACAGATGCCAAGGGTCAAATGACTGTGTTCAGCAGCCCAGAGGGCACCCTGAGAGCTCCAACAAGCATTCAAAAGAATACTGGAAACTCATTCATTGTGTTTTGTAGCACCCTTTGTCAACATTCTTTCATTTTCACCTGTCTCAAATATAGATACTCTGCCCAAATTTTGATTTGTGAATACTACCTAATATGGTTAATTTTGAGGAAATTAAAATGAGCAAGTAGTGTAAAACAGCACAGCTAATGTCCAATGCAATAATTATTTACACTTCCACCTAGAAATAGTAAATATTAGATCTATAAAATATAATTTACTAATTTTGTTTGCAGAATTATATATACAGATGGAAATATAATTCAGAATAGTGTAACTATTCTAAAAGGAGTTAAGAAGATTAACAAGAGACAATATAAGGATACCTTCTTATGTATGAAATATAAACGTAATCTCATAGTATCTAAGATAATCCTAAATATCAGATCTCAAGATTAATAAGCTCACATAGTATGTAATACCACCATCAAGATAGGAGACATTGCTTAGTTTATCTGCATCTGTTTGATGTTTTCTTTGGTTGTATTAGTTTCTGTGGCAGAAGTTGTCAGGAGATTACAGAAATTAAAGTGACGAGAACTAATGATATAGAATTGAAATATACTACTGGAAGATGTTTATTAGTTAAGTAAGTAATTAAAACATATTAACCCAATGAATGTGTTTCTGTTGTACCATGCAAGATATTACAGTCACTAACTAATAGGGATATTCAAACCTCTAAGAGTTATCACGAATAGAGGCTGAGCAGAAAATGATATGGTTGTTAAATTTCAGCATTTTAAGTGATCCTTTAATAATTATATTCAAGCACTAATAACTGCATACAGAACTATTGTCTCCTCTTGTCCCTTCATTGCTTTCTCTCCAGTAGAGTTTGAATTGTCTTCCAGAAAGAAAAAGCTTTAAAGAATATTATTCTAAATTTAAAGAAAAGGATATCTCAATTTGCATCTTCTCAGAAATATCAGGCTTTTGTACTCTCTGCCACACATAGAAAGGAAAGTACCACTTTGATTTGGTCTGTGTTTCATAAATTTTAAAATCTCCCTCTCTCTCTCCCTCTCTTCCTCCCTTCCTCCATCTCTCCCTTCCTCCCTCCCTTTCTCCTCTCTCTCTCTCTCTCTCTCTCTCTCTCTCTCTCTCTCTCTCTCTCTCTCTCTCTCAGATAGACAGGGGGAGGTGAAGAAATATAAGTCAATCCCCTGCCATACTAACTGTGTAATTACAAAGTAACTTACAATTTTGGACTTGGAGTTTTACATTTTATTTAGAGGGCCATTTTCTCACCCAAATCTTGTCGTTTTGTTTAAAACATTAATTTTTTCAAAATAAAGAATAGGTGAACATTGTACAAAATTCATAAAATAAAGAAAAGCACAGAGAAATAAGGTTTTATTATAAGTTTACCCTTTGTAAAATGTAACACCATGCTTTTAGAAGTTCATTTTTGTAGATAAAGATAACATAGTATGCCATTTTCATCCTAGTGCTAATTTAAATAGTATACACAATACTTTACATAATTAAAATATACAAAAGGCACCAGTAAATTTTAAATAAGTTGGATCAAATATTAATGTATCAAATGAGTGGCTATTTAAAGAATTATTGATAGACATCTTCAGTGATAAAAATTGCCTTTGTGATAGTTTTAAAACTATAATTGTTTTAGTTAATAATATTTTAGTGAATAAGTAAGCTATTATAAACACACTTTTGCTATGCAATAGAAGAATTTGTGTATAGCTTGCACTGCTAATGTTTAAGCAGCCTATGCCAAGCGTACTTTGGAATCAAGATGTACCTGAATAAAGTGCTCAGCAGACAGTGTTTCATACTTGCAAAGAAACAGCTGAGAAGGGTAAATGAGTTAGAGTGAAAAGGATTTGGGGTGTGTGGGGGGGTTCTAGTCAAAGCTCAGGCTGGTCGTTGCTTTGTGTCCAAAGGTGGTAATGTATGTTGTGCAGACTTGTGGAGATAAATACTCACCCCAGTGCCAGATAAGCAGAAAACACAAGGTCCTCAAGTGACCCAAGAGCCTGTATGAGGCCCCACCTGTACAGGTATGTTACACCTTCTAAGAGCACCACCTCCTCTTAGCATCAACCTGGGTACTAAGTCTTTGAGACATGCCCCTTTTGTAAATATTCAGTAACCCACATAGCACTGCAGAACATCTGCATCAGTATCACACAACCAATTTAAAAGTGCAGAGTACTGATATGTACAAGCTAATCAGCTAAAAAGGCTTTGTGCTGAGAAAAAAGTAGAATCTTGCATACACTATGGACCCGAAATGACACAATTGTAGGAGTGAATATTAGAAAAGACATTGCTGTGGTATAAAGAAAAGAAAGAAGGCAATACCTATAAAGAAAGGGTGATGGAACAGCATCCCTCAGGGTGAGGGAACAGCTCAATTTTGTTGATTCTATGATAATGAACACAGGAATCTGAGTGTGGAAAACCAGTTCTCATAAAAATATGCACAAAGATTCTGTTTCTTTTTCACTAGTAAGTTATCTTCTCTTATATTTTGTTTCTATGAGTTTTTATGCATACTTTGATAATGTACACTATATATGTTTGCTCTTTCCCCCATTCGCTCTCCATTCCTCTACCCTAGTCACCTCCTCCCTACAAATCTCTATCTCCCTATTTATGGTGTGTGTGTGCATGCATGTGTCTGTATGTGTGTGTGCATGCATGTGTGCACATGTGTGTGCGTGTGTGTATCCCAAGAAATTTAATCAAGGCTACCTACATGATCCTCAATTTAGAAATGGTCATCAGAGTCTACTAGCCTCTTCAGTGGGTACACTAATTGATACCATACTTCCCCTTCTCCAGAATCTGTGTGTAGCCAATAGAGAAATAGTATATGTATATGCTAGGTCTCTGTGGGCCCTTTTCCCAGTATAGCTGACTCTTTGGAGGTCATGACTTCTGCAGACACATTGTCAATATGCACCATTTCTGTAAGTCCGTGGTCCCCATGTCCGTGTCAGCTTAGAAGTTAGTAAGATGCTGTCGCTCTCCCCTCTATAGCCACCACATTATTTCTATGCCTTTTCTGCAATGTCCCTGAACCTAAGGGATTGGTGTAAGTGTCTTATCTAGGACCTTCCACAATCCTTTATTCTTAGTGTCATGTACATGGGTCTTTATTTTTATCTAGGGTCACTGTCAGGGGAAGCTTTTCTGTTTGTGGCTTAGAATAGTCTTGGCCTATAATTGTAAACATAGATATTTAGGAGGTGATTTAATACTATGTTAATTCACCTACACAGTTATCTTAGGTTTCCCCCATATAACAGCTGTGTCACACCGCTACACCCATGGGCCTGTCTTGCCTGACAGGTTACTATTATAATTCACAGAGTTCACAGCTGGGTTATGCCATTAATGTGGTTTGGCTCATAGTGGCGTGTATAGCACCATTTATTGCAGTGAGAACAGCCATCAAGGAGCTATCTTTTAGCTCAGTTTCAGCTTCATTTCTCTTCATCTCAGACATATTGTGGCCTCAAAAATAGAGTTTTATCTCATTCTAGTGTGAGTAACCAAGAGGAATAGCAAGAGCCTGTATTGTTTCGGGACTCTGTGATCTCTGTAACCAGTAGCTCCTATGGAAGTAACCCACACTTGACAGGAAGATTTTGGTTTTGACAATCCATTGTTCGTAAGACCTGTGTTCTCTTTTCTTGCATATCTGCCTTCAAACCTTATGTTATTTGGTTGGATTAACAAGTAGTTACTAAGTGGTGTTTTCATATCCTTCCTTATGTTCATACCTACCCCTTCCCTTTCTCCACCATTCTCCCTGTTTGAACCTTTCAGCCCACAATATAATCCCTCTCCATCCTCAGTTGATCTATGTGGTGCTGTATGCCCTATCTTGAGGTGTCATGCAATCCCCTTTCTAGGTTTTAGATTTCCTAATACTCTAAGGTAAGCACACAGAGCAAAAGTACAGGGCCTAGGATCTACATATAAGAAGAAACACACAAGTAGTTTTAAAATGTGTGCTTGCAAAAAGAAAAAAACAAAACAAAACAAAAGAAAAGAGTCAACAAGGATGTCTCTTGGTTGACAACTGAGTTTTTATTATTAGTTTTCTTTTGATTTGTTTTTTGCTACTTTATATATAGTTTTCAGTTTGTTGAATTTGCCTGTATTGCTTTTATTATTAAATAAAAAGATTATTTTTTTGATTTTTGGGTTTTTTGTTTGTTTGTTTGGTTGGTTGGTTGATTGGTTTGGTTTGGTGTGGTTTTACGAGACAGCGTTTCTCTTTAGATTTGGAGCCTGTCCTGGAATTAACTCTTGTAAACCAGGCTAGCCTCAAACTCATAGAGATCCACCTGCCTCTGCCTCCCCAGTGCTAGAGTTAAAGACGTGCGCCACCACCACCCAGCTCCAAAAGCATTACAATTTTTAAAGAAGTTTTCAAACTTAAGCATAATTTCTATTAAGAAAACCCCACAGTGATGTAACAAATTTATTAGATCTACCTCTAATGGTTTTATTTGACCATTATGGTAGTAGATATGTGGTAGAAAGCATGGAGATATTTTTGGAGTATAATGTTAAATTCATGGATATTTTTGATGTATCATGAATACTTATAAAAATGACCCCTTTGGACTATACCTTTAGAGCCTCATAGCAGCATGAACTTCTCTCTATGACCATTCTTCTCTTACATGAAAAATTGTAAGAAGTATTCTTCTGCATAACATACATTGAACCATTCCTCAAATTCTAGAGTTTTGTTGTTCTGTTTGCCTTTAACAAATACTGAGAAAATGATACCAACACTCTTCCCTAGACATCCATGCTTCTGCATCAGAGGAGATGGAGAATGTAGATGAGATTGCATTCTGATAAGGGAGAGAAAGAAGAAAGAGGAGAACTTATAAGTGATACAGCTCTGGAGCTGCAAAGGAATAGCTCTGGAGACTGGAGCTGCAATAGGACCTCTCTGGAGGGAAATGCATCCTGACTTGTTTGGGAGTCGGGCTATACATGGAGCTGCAACAGGACCACTCTGGAGGGAAAGGTATCCTGACTTGTTGGAGAGTCGGGATACACATGGAACTGCATCAGGACCACTCTTCTGGATAGAAATGTATCCTGACTTGTTGAGGAGTCAGGCTATAACTGGAGCTGCAATAGGACAGCTCTCAGAGTCGGAGGGAGGGGAGATGTATCCTGACTTGTTAGTAAGTCAGGCTATGTCTAAAGCTGGGGTGCAGTGGGGAGAATGGTCTCCCTGCAGAATGTAACAATCCTGCTCCTCTCCTAGACAGAGTATTACAACTGAGCTCTGCTCAGTTCTCTGTAGTAATAACTGGTTAAAAGTCTGGTTAGAATCTTTTGGGGTCTGTTGTTAAAGAAATATAGACAGGAGGTTTATGAAACAGGGAACAGTTTTTAGGACTACTGTGCCCTTTTTAGCTTTTTGGCTCTAGTTCTGGGACCAGGGCCTTTTTCTTTCACTAGTTCTGGTTCCAGGGTCAATGTGTGTTTCTTTGTCCTAGTATCAGACTCAGGGTGTGCTTCTTAGGTTCTGGGTTCAGAAATAAAGTGCTTCTTTCACTGACTCTGGTTTTGGGTCAGAGTAAATTTCTTTGGCTCACTGTTTTATATTACAAAAAACAAATGAATTGGGGGAAGGGGGCTAATTTCAACATGGGAATAAAGAAACATCATATTTCTTGATTATTATGAATCAATTTAAATTTTGTTTCTGATTCTATCTCACTGGCTTAGTAAGGAATTAAGCTTCAATGGCCTTGCAGTTTTACCTTTCAGCATCATATCAAATCAGTTCTGTGTTTTATGGGTGGATTCTGGTTTACAGTAGTACTAAGATCCTCAAGAAAGCTCATCCTTAGCTATCTGGGCTCTAGCATGATGTTCTCTGCCTTAGTTCTCTGGAGCCTTGACATCCACTGTGGGTCCCATGCCTACGAAGACTTTGTAAAAGCAAAGACAGCTCCTTGGGGCATGTCAATCTATTGTCTTTGATGTCTTCCAGGAATATATGCTCATGGGACATCAAGAAGGGATTCCACAGAGAATTCTCACTCATGACTTCAACCCCAAAAGCTTGTTCTCCAAGAAAAAAAATATTTATTTAATGCATATTATATCCCAATCATTTGTTCTAAGTGTGTTATTACTATGGCCCATTCCCCAGCACTCCATTTAATAAAGATCATTATTACACATTTTTCTGTCTAGGAAATTACATATAAGTCCAATATGTAGTTCAAATGTTTAAGTTTATAGATGTAGTACATAGTTTAGGTACATAGATTCCTTTGAGATATATAGTGTAATTATTTTCTCAGTAATAGTCATCATTCCTTGGCTGAAAAAATACAGTTTGATTTGCTCAAGTAAATAGTTTATAGTTCACAACTTAGTTTCTCAACTTTTCAGAAGAAATAGAAACAGAAGTTGTAGAAATAACATTTGTTTGCTGAGATCACCTTTTTAGTGCTCATAAATCTTATTTGCCTTGTGAGATTTGAAGTTCAAGTTTTTTTCTCCATATACCCTCATCATATTTCCTGTAGTGCTTCTGGATATGCTTGTAGGCTGTCAGGACAGATAGTACCTCCTTTTTGTGAAAAAGAAAAATAAAACAAGTCTTGTAACATGAGGCAATGTCTGAATCTGAAACATAATCATTAAATAGTTTTTTTTGTCAATTTTGCTAATGTTCACTATACTCCAGTAGTATGGTTACCTTCTTCCACACTACGGTAGATAAAAGAAGTTGTATAATTAGGTCATTTGTAAACAATGTTATCATTTCTTTCTCCCTATTCAAATAGCTCTAAACCTAAATTTAGATTTAGTACACTGAGATTCCTGCCAATGAGTACTTTTAAAATCATTTGGAATGAACACTATGCCCTTTCAGGATGCCTTACGCAGCATTTGTGTGGATTTCAAAGAACTACATACGCATAACTGAAGGGCCATTCAAGACCCTGACATGATTCCTTTCTTCAAGTTCATTAACAATATCCTTTGAGAACGTCACAGCCTTGATAGGCACCCTTGAGAACTGGCTGATTTTTAATTTAATTTCCTATATGGAAATGGACATTATCATTTGATGTGTTTGGAAAATTAAAGTGTGGGTTAGTAGTTAGTACTAGATTAGAAGGAGAAGAACATAGTATCATTTTCCATCAGCTCATACAAGTGATTGTTGTGGCTTGATCATGCCATGCAACTGTCCTAAATGTCCTTGTGTTTTCCCTATGAACATACCTTTGCCTCCTACCAGATTAAATTTAAACAAAGGTGCTGATGTGTCTTCTAGAATTGCAGACTACTTGGGATTATTTTCCTTAGGTGTGTAGCTTGATCAACTTTAAAGAGGATTTAAAGCAACTGCTGTTATTTTCTATTGAATCAAGAGTTCTTGCTGGTAAATAAACCAGTGTTCAGATTTTAAGTATTTACTTGCAGTTATTAAAACAGAAAGACATGGGGCAAGACATTTGCATAATATAATCACTCTTCTTTTTATGTGACTCATGACTTGTTAGGAAGCTTTATTGTAATCTTGCTTTGGATGTGCCTCCACTTCCCACCAACTGAGTTTGAAGAGAGCAGCTGGATTCTCATCAGAAAACTACACAAATTAAAGATAAATGTCTCTGAATCATAGCATTTCCATTTTCCTGTTAAGAGAGCTAACTTCAAATTTGCAGGGTGAGGACAACTATCTGATCCTCATTTTCTCTTTCTGATTACACTGGAGCATCAGATCACAGACCTCAAGGACGATTTGAGATCTCTCTCATACCTGCAATTCACAGGCTATATGCACTAAAAATCCATTTCCTTTTGAGGGACTTTTCTGGACTTGAGTTCTACAGATTTTCCTTAGAAACATACTTAGGAAATTCCATATTCTTCCAGGCATAAGTCACTTCCCAATGACTAAACATGGTTGTTATTTCAATCAAGTCACTTCCCTTCCCTTATTCTGCTTGAATGGGAGAGACAAGTCAGATTTTGATAAGAACATGTATGCTTTTAGAATGTTTGTTACCGGTCTTCTTCTCATTCCTTTTTAATTAGTGCTTAGTTTTTCTATTCCATTTAACAGGATACATAGTAACATGAAAGGATGGTTAAAGAATGCCCTATATAAATATGTATCAATAATATAAACCTTATAGCATGGCATAGTTTTTTATGTGTACTAAGGACTAGTGTTCCTGTTCTCACTTATAAAAGAGATTATGATATATGTCTCAAACCAAATAAGGCTTCATCAGATGTCTCAAATTAGATGCTGTATTACCAGGGCTATTGACTACTTGCCAGGTAATTTATGTGCAAACTGTTTAAATTATGTCTTTAATTCCTCATTTTCAGAATAAGAATATCAAATACCAATTCATTATTTTTATAGGAGATCATCTGAAATTACTTTGAAAAATGTAAAACCTCAATTGAAATGGAAAACATTATGTTTGTTAAACAAACAGAAGGAGGTCAAGGACTAGGTTGAGAGGCCTCTTGAGGACGAAAGCACAAATTATATCAGTGAATGGAACTAACAGCTACTTACAAGCTTTCTAAAGCATATACAAATAAAAAGAACTGAAATGAATTCACCATATAATGGGTGACAAAACCTCAATTTGATATCTCATGCTACAAGTAAAACCTCCAGTGGCGGGAATGAATTACATTTTGTTGAGTCTTTGACCAAACAGTTCCCATAGAAACCATAACCATTATTGGATATTATCAAAGCTATTTGTTGTTCTCCACAACTTGATGGTAAGGCCCTATTACTGAGGAAAACACTTTTGCAAAACATTGAACATGGAGAAATTGGTCTGATGCCTGGCTAGAGATTTTACCCCTGTTGACTACTATTCATGGTACTAGAAGTTATTTTACATGCTATAACAGGAGAAAATTAAACATCAGTTTCACCCAACTACAAATCTGTAATAAACAGTGATGGCTTGCCTGTAAGATATGCTGCTATAATAGTGGCACAAATATAATGGGGTAACCAACCACTTTTTTGTTGGATTTAAGGTACAGATCATGAAATGAAATCCACCCATACCTGACACTGCTAAAATGATGAAGAACCTGACAATAGACAGGTAGATCATAGACCTATGGGAAATCCTAAAAATATTGTTCTATTAAAGGACCATAGTGATAAAATATCTCTTAATGACATTTTGCTATACCCATGGATCAGTGCACCATTAAACCCCCATCAGAGAAACTGCTTCTTGGAGTGGATGGGAAGTAACACAGAGACCCACATATAGAAAATGTGCAGAGACTATAAGACTTTGTAATACTGACTCTTTGTCAATACTTTCTCTTGGCACTCAGGGATTTGTGGCAAAGAGGAGGTAGAGAGATTTTAGGAACCAGAGGTGGTGGTGACTCCAAGGGCAGTGTCTTCTAGACATAATAGGACTTCAGTGCATATGAACTCACAAAACTTGTGACAACATGTACAAGACTTGGTCCAATGCAGACAAAAAACCCAGAACTGAAGAAGAGAAATAAGTTGAAAGCATATATATATATATATATATATATATATATATATATATATAATTAAAAAGGTAGATTGTAAGTATTGGGATTTTAAGTCATAGAGAATTTCAATATCAACTAAGAACAGAATTCTTTTATAATTAAAATCACAGAGGATTTTTTTTTCTAGAACCAAGTATATATACTCACTACTTTAAAAAAAAGCAGTATTAAGGAAACAGGATCAGTGAGAAAAGAAATTTTCATCCCTGAGAATATGAGGGGATTGTCATCTCTGAAACAAAGTCCATCCTCGGGTGCTCTGGTACATTAAATGACTTCTGTAGGAAGAAAGGATTAGCAGGGGAATGTGGTCAGGATTGACACATGCTAAGCAGTGGCCATCATTCATGATGTGGTTTTTTTCCCCTTACATAATATCCTTGAGACAACTATTTTTGTCTCCCAGACCAGTCCCTATATTTCTTTCGATAAACACAATATTTCTTTGTAAATTAAGTGTTATTATCCCTTAAATTCAAGAAAATTAGCAAATATTCAGCCCACTGTTCTATCTTATCTAAACACCATCAAATGTCCTGGGCTCACAAAACATAAAGATTTTTGAATAGGTAATCTTGTGGCCCATGCTTATCTGACTTTTTGGTCATATTAAAGTTGGAAATTTCTCATTTATTCTATGGTAGTTTTCTTTAGAACCTATAATTCCCAAAACAAAGCAGAAATGAATATTATCTAAGTGGCAATTTAAAAGTAGAGCAAATCTAAATTAGAGTTGGCATTAGACAATGTAATCATATTGCAATGATTTTAAGGTCTATTTTATAAAGCTTTGTGTAAGACTATTAAAATGTCAATATTTACATTTTGTGATTTTATAAATCTATCAAGTCATCAAAGTTAACATATACTGAAATTTTAAGAAATATTCTATATGTAGTATGTTGTAGCGTGAATTTCCCACATTGGTCCTGTGTAAATTCTTTCAGCCAATACCCTTTAAGATGCCAGCCCACATAGGTATGATCTCTTGTAATATAAATGATGACATAAAGCTTGTGTGGACTCTCTCTCTCTCTCCTCTCCTCTTCTCTCTCTCTCTCTCTCTCTCTCTCTCTCTCTCTCTCTCTCTCTCTCTCTCTCTCTTTTGGCTGCTGGATTCAATTCCTGTTCTCCGCTGATGCAGAGGACTGTTGATCTGTGAGTCTACCTCTAAATAAAGAACCCTTTATTATACTCAATTCTGAGCTAGTGCGGGACTACTTTATAGTGTCCCACGGCAACTCTTATAAAGGAAATCATTTAATTGGGGTTGGCTTACAATTTAGACATTTAGTCCATTATCATCATGGCAGGAAGCTTAGCAGCATACAAAATCATGTGGTGAAGTGGTACTTGAGAGTTCTACATCTTGATCCACATACAAGAAGATGTGAACTGTATCTCAAACTGGGCATACCTGGAGTATATGAGAATTCAGAGCCTACTCCCATGGTGGCACAATTCCTCCAACAAGGGCACACCTACTCCAACAAGGCCATCCCTCCTAATAGTGCCACTCGAAAGGCCAAGTATTACAACACGTAAATGCATTGGGGGGGTTATATCTATTCAAACCACCACATAGTAAATACACTATTATTTTCATTACAATTTATGTCAATACTTTATACGTAGCTTTCACTAATGAATTCCCAATACACCACCACAATACCACTTGGGTTATAGTCAGTGATCCACCTCTCAAAAGAACCCACAAACACTAATCTAGCAGTTGCTTATTTTGTTGTCAGATCCATGCTTTTATTACTTGGTAGAACTTAAATAAAAATATCATTCGAGTTTTGAATGTAAGGTGACATTAACAGAAGATCTAAAATTTTTTAGCCTTAATTTTACATGATGGTCTCTAATATTAACCATATTCATTATATTTTAATTTTTAAAATTGTTCTCTTGATGAATAAAATCACCTTTATAATGAATAAGATAATGATTTAAAATCTATGCATATACATTCATATGTATGGGCAAATCATACTGCTAACTTAAGTATTACCTTACAATTTTATCATTTTTATAGCATTTAATATTTCTTTTAGAAAGTTTTAATAACATTGTTTTTAACTATATTCATCATATTTTATAGCTCTAAATTTATTACTCCTAGTTAACAAACTTCTTTCTTTTGACCAGTATCGTCTAAACTCTACCTGCATCATTATTGGCGCAGCCCATGGTCACATATGTGGAGTTTCAGGCAAAACTCCTGGCTGTAGAATCCCAAAGGACTAGATTCAGGTACTATGCATACATAGCAACTAAATAGTAATGATGAAAAGCAGAGGGAAAAGGGTGTAATTAATATGATTTGGAAAAGGAACAAGATAGAGTCTCAGTGGCCCATTTTTTGAGATACTGATATGTGCTTTAGAATTAAAGGAGGAAGATTTGGGGTTAAAAGGAATACATATACAAAATGAAGTCAAAATTAAGTAGTTCTAGTATTGGGGAATGAGAAACTGTCTTCCATGCATAAAGCTGTTATAATCTTCAACTTAACAGATGTGACTATTCAAGTGAGAAGTTGGAATCTGGGCTGTTGACAGTCCCCCACAGAAGAGAGTGAGAAAAGTCATTAAACCCACATTGAGATCTTGATTCCTCCCTCTTCTGCCTCCTTGGCACCTTTATGTAATTCTGCACCCTCTGCACATGGTCTCCTCTCAGGAAGTGCTGCAGTAAAAAGAAGGTAGAATGTTAACTGAAGGGGAGAACGCCATGTAGACAGCTATGAGGAAGCCTTTCTTTATGCTGGAATGATGCTTTTTATTGATTTGGCTGATTTCAGGTCACTTACATTCCTGTACACAGCCTAATAAATTCATTGGTTTGCTAGGGTAAACGTGATGGAATTATTACTTGACTTTGTCCAACACCTGGGCAAAGTGTGTCAGTTCACAGTTGGTAAAATGGCTTAAAGACATTCTTATCGATTTTGGAGACAGACTGGCTCTCAGAAGATAAATACTCATGGTCCAGGGTCCAGCCTCACCCTTGTGGAGAGTGACTATCATCTGTGAATGGTCTGTCCTGAGAACTCTGCTGTTCCTGGACTCCAGTGTGATTGCAGGTATAGAAAAAAATGAAGACATTTGCACATTTTTTTGGAGGTCTAGAACAGAACATTGAAGAATGTTATAAGATGCCTTAATTACTGTTAGCTTCAAATATTCATGCTTATTGGGGAATGAGATATGTTTTTTGTAACTAGTAATGTAATTAGCACTCTACCTACCCTTGATTCTTTTCTATACATAATCTTCTGTTTGTAAATCAGTCACGGTTTGCCATGGTGAAGAAGAAGTTCTCCCTTCCTTCCCCCAGAATGTCACACAGCATTCTGAACGGCACTGGGTAGGAAAAAAATGGCAAAATATAAACCAAGTTTCATACTGACACCTGAACTAGTAAGAGGAGGAGTGATTCAAAAGACATTAGAACATATCTCACTTGCTCTAAAATCATCTAATAAAATTAATTTAAAATTCTCTTGGGATTTTACTTAAGTGGCAGACAAGTATGTGCTTTACCTAATTGCATAGCATCTTAAGAAAATATACTATTAGAAACAGGATTATTTTGAAATTGGTTGTATTATTTTAATGAGAGATCAGTATATGTATTTTATTATCCACAAAATGTTTTAGATAAATAGCCATTTAAAATCACACAATACAAAAAGAAACTGATTTGAACTATTTTTTTTGCTTTGATTTTGCTGCGTATGATTTTCAAAGTCTACCATTATTAGTTACATAGGGGATTTTA
This sequence comes from Chionomys nivalis, assembly GCF_950005125.1. Classification (NCBI taxonomy): domain Eukaryota; kingdom Metazoa; phylum Chordata; class Mammalia; order Rodentia; family Cricetidae; genus Chionomys; species Chionomys nivalis. The sequence continues at coordinate 31,848,269 of NC_080101.1, forward strand.
CACTTACATCAGGAAATTCCTACTGTTTTGGGAAGTCCACGTCCTATGGTTCACAGTTGAATCACCCGACAGGTTCAAAAGGAGCAAAAGGCATTTCAACTTGATTCAGTACATGGCTAAGTTGTTTGTTCGTATCTTGTTTGCTTATTTGAGTTGTTTTCTTATATATTCTCAGCCATAAATTATGGTTGAACCAATTTTTTTTCAATTAATAATGGTTCATGTTTTTGAAAAAGAAACTTTCTTCCCTACCACCGACAATATTTTGAAAAGGGAAACCCATTGTTTCCGTCAGAAAAGTTTAGTAGTTGTGTGAAAGTGCTGGCTTTGGGCTAAATAGTGAACAAATGTTTTGGCTTATCACCTTTAAAATTGTGTCAACTTCATAAGAACACAAAGAAAATGTAGAGAGCTCAAATTTGTCATATCAAGAAAAACACGTAGTAGATACTTGAAAACTCTTTTGTTTTGAGTGGCATAAATATTTCTTTCCATAGCCTTTCTCCTTTTTAATTTCTCATTAATACCTCTTCTATATTTATCTAAAGGCAAGTGGCAGCTTCCTTAACCTTTTCCTGTCGCACTTGCCTGAGAACTGTTGTCTTGTGTGGGGCATGCTGGCAGTTATAGGCCTTTTCTCTGTAGTGACTTCTCTTGGATCTATATATGCTCTCTATCTTTCTTTAAGATCCTTTCCTTCTTCTCTTTTAGTTTTTCCTCCCGGTCCTTGCATTTGATCCTGTATATTTGAATTTATTAATAGTAACTGTTAATACCCCTCCTTTTCTCCTCCCCTATTTCTTCCTGCATTTCTCCATACTTTAGTGAAATTGCCCTGCCTACTGATTATTCACATAACTCTCTAAACTGCAGACAGGAATTGTGTCTTCAGACTTGTCTTATCCTATCTGAGCTATAATCAAATACTTGAATCAAATAGTTTGAATGGGTCAGTTTATAATCAATTGCAGTTTGTAGTGCATAAACAGTTTTGAAAGCTTTGACGATCAAGAATAAGTCACTAGCAAGCTGTGTCTGCTAAGGGCCTCTTTCTCATAGATGATGCCTTCTTACTGTGTTGTCTCGCTGTGGAAGCAAGGTGCCAAAAGATTGCTTGGGTCACTCTTATAAGAGCACTAAATCCTCATAAGCTGATGACCTTGATGAGCTCTCAAAAACAACACTATTACCAAATTAGAAAACCTCTCAAAGTATGCATAAGGGAAGGCATAGCATTCAAATCATGGCAAGGCTTTTGTCCATAAGAACTAAGTGAAGGATTTAGTCCTCCTCTAATGTTTATCTCAATAATGACAGCCCCATGCCTGAGACTGTACCATGTGATTGGCATGCCACAGCAGCCAATCATGCTGCCTATTATTTCACTTGCTTTGTAGCCGCAACCCCCACAAATTAGCAACGTTTTCTAGCTTGTGTGATTGTAGATACTATGACTGGGTTTGATAACTGAATTAGCAGATATTTGAAAGTTACTGTTTCTAAAGTGTATTACAGCACTGCAGTTAATGACAAAGATTAAAAGTAAGACAGCGAGCAAATCAAATATTGTCTCTGATCTCATTGAACACACATTCTAATAGAGGGGCCAGTCACTAAATGGGCAGAAAACAAATAGGAATTATCTATACAGAGAAAAGAAATAAACAAAAACAAAAACAAGGTTTGATGGTATAAAATAGTTGTTTATACTTACTGATGTCAGAATAAGTCAAATTTAAAAGAAAAGAATTGAACAACAGGGAAGAGGTAGAAAATAAAGACTAGCAACTCTGTGGAAAGAAATGCATTCTCTATGTTAGAAATGGATACTTCTCCAAAGACTTGTAAGAAAAGTTGGTGTCTGCATTATCAAGAATAATAGCCCCAAGGTGGGGGCAGGGGAGGATGATGGCACATGCCTTTAATCTCAGCATTCCAGAGGCAAAAGCAGGTGAATCTTTTTGAGTTCAAGGCCAGCGTAGTCTACAAGAGCTAGTTCCAGGAGAGGCTCCAAGGCTACAGAGAAACCCTGTCTCGAAAAACTAATAGTAATAGTAGTAGTAGTAGTAATAGTAATAGTTCCCAAAAAGTCTAAACAGCCAAGGGTGACTTTATTCCAATCTTTCACCAGAGGGGAGAGGGGTTGCACTGGGCTCTGACGAAAGAAAAGGTGAGAGAGAGATGTTGCAATCTTGGGGTTAATACGCCAATGGGAAAGGACTGGCAGAGGTTAAGTGGGAGCCTGGTCTATGTCCCTTAGTTCTTCTCTGCTTAGCAACCAGCATTTATGGATGTTAGACGTCAACCTTTCCACTGGAAGGAAAGAAAAGGTCATATTTCTTCATTAAAATTTTCAGGATGGCTCTAAGATTATTGAGAAAGATATTGCTGAGTTGTGTATCTGTTAACAAGCCAAGAAAGGGTTAAGTCTCAATGACAGAAAGAATTGAAAATGGAAGTTGTTTAGCTTAGATACTTTGAGGAAAAAGCTATAGTTAGGAATCATAGAAGCTAACTAACACAAGGGAAGAATGAAAGATGGAGACAGAAAAAGAACACATGAGAGGCATGGAAAGGCAGCTATGTGAGATAACAAAAAGAGAGTGTTGTAGGAGGTTGCCTATTTATTCCTGGCTGCTCAGCCCTGAAATAACCACTCAGAAACTGTATTAATTAAATCACTGCTTGGCCTATTAGCTCTGGCTTCTTACTTACTACCTCTTACATATTAATTTAACTCATTTAATCTGTGTATCATCATGTGACTGTGGCTTACCAGGTGAAGTTCTGTCTGGCATCTGTCTCTAGCAGGGCTACATAGCATCTCCTGACTCCGCCTTCATTCTCCCAGCATTCAGTTTAGTTTTCCCCGTCTACCTCTATTCTTCATTGCCAGGCTCAAGACAGATTCTTTATTAACAAATAGTGTTCACCGCATACAGAGGGGAATCCCATATCAAGAAAGTACCGAGGAAGAGAAGAGAGAGTCTGGGATGGGGCAATACACGTGTTAAATACATTTTATCATGCCATCCCTGGTACTGATGCCTTGCACTGGCACCTTCACTGCTAAAAAATGCTAGAACTAAGACCAAAGGCAGATACAAGTTTTGGGGATCCAGAAGCAGTTTGGTGGCAGGTTGGGGGTATTTTAAAAGAAAGCTAGCTCGAGTGCAAAGCTATGAGTGGGGTCTTGACAGGAGCTCTGAAAGCAGAAGTTACTGAATCTGAAACTCATTTGCTTCGTGGTTAACCTTCTATAATTATTGTCCTTACTAATCCAACTTCTTGATTTTAGACAAATATTTTGCAGAGTTGAACAAACGATTTCTATTGTCTACAAAAATGCCAGCAGCTTTCTATGGAACATGGAAAACCAAGGAAGATTGAGGAAAGCTTTGTATTTCTGAGTTTTCAGGCTTGCTTTATCAACTTACCCATATTCTTATCACGTATTAGTACTTTAAGGGTAGTTTTATTTTTTTATAATGCCATACATAACTTTGTCAGCCCCCATACCAGCTTTGCATTGGCTTGTTGCTTCTGGCCCTAGTCTTCTGATGCATGGCACGTCCAACCTCTGCTTTTTAAAGTAGATAGAGGTGATTAATTGTGATTGGTTTCTGTCTTGTGACCATTATCTTTCTATTGTTCTCTGAAAGTATGTTTGCTTTGATGCTCTGCTATCGAGTTATTTATGGTCATTTCAAGACTCCTTCAGATCCTTTTGGCTTACTCCCTATGTTCTTTTATCAAAGCGGATATAGTTATGGGAACAGAATATGAGAACTGTATATAACCCTGGGTAGTATTATGTCCACGGATTTAAAATATGAATTCCTTGGGGTTGTTTTAGGAAATTTTAGAGATTTTTCTTCACATATTACAAATATATCTAAGAAGATATAATAATAATAACAACAATAAACAGATCCCTAAGAAATAAATTCAACTGTAACGCATTAGAAATCAGTGCAAAAGAAGGATGAGTGTAATAGTCTAATGGCAGAAGGCAACCATGGCGAGATGGAGCCAAAGAACACCACAAAGTCACACCATGTAACAGAGCTCATGTAGAAGGTTTATTGGGGAGAGGTGTAGAGATGGCCTCTGAGAGCAGAAGGACAAACAAAGAGGGCCTCGCCCCGAGAAGGGCTTGACTTTTATAAAGGGGTACAGCACATAGGCATTAGAGAGTGTTCTGCTTAGTGACTGCAGCAGTTAAGTGTCACATATTGTCACATCGTGGCATGTCCTACTAGGTCTTTTAGCGCACACCAGTTAAAATTCCTGAATGCTAACATTTCTCCCTTTTTGGCCACCTCTGGATCCATGGGAGTGACTGCTTAGCATCCCTGAGAATTCTTGGAGGTGGAGGAACCCCCAGCCATGGTCTTTAAGGCTATGGTTCACCCTCTCACCAACACTCACTCACCTCTGGCCATTTTCCATGAGTACAGCTCAATCTCTTGAGCGTGGTAGCTCACCCTTAGACCTTGTTCACAAGGCATGGTCCAGGTGACCATGTCTCACTCGGGATCAGTGCATGAGAACTCATTGAACTGCTTGTGCTCACTCAATCACTGCTTGCTGGATCCCTGAGATGCCAGGACATTCAGGCTTTGGATCCTCTTCCTCTACCTTCTCATGGGAACTGTGTTTTCCATCATGCCTCCAAGCTCCCATCTATAATGCCTTTTGGAAAACCACAGACCTCTACACCTAGAACCTTACTTAAGTGCTTCTGAACTTCCTGCCTTCACTGTCAAATCTGGCCCTAACCCTAACATAATCAGTCCAAATGGCTGCCTACTGGCATCCTGGATCCCGGTGTTACATGGAACCTTTGCAACCTCTGTAAGTGTGTGGGTATTTGGAAGGAGAGATGCTATGTCCAAGCTTTCTCTAATCTTCAGTCTAAGCCTTCCCTCTCTTCTTCCTGTTTCCCCATTCAGATCATGCTATCTATGAAGCCTGAAATAGAGAAACTCTCCACGACTTTTGACCCTGTCTCCACCTTACCGACCTCAACACACATCTCCTTTCCCCCCTCCAGCTCCTCAGTCTCCTCTTTCTCCTCTCCAGCAATGGGCCTTTCTAACCATGCCACTCTGGCACCCACTTTCACTCCACCAACTACCATTCATTTCCCCGTTACTTGCTCCTGCTCTGCTGTGGAACCTCCTCCCATTTCTCTCTACCCAATATAAGCCCGTCAAAGTTTTCCCTTTGAGAGAGGCTGCTGGAGTGTATGATCTGGTTAAGGTATATGTTCTCTTTTCATTAAGTGAACACTCTCTTTCCTTCTGCTCTGCCAGCATCCTGCCAGGTCCAGTTGTCCCCTCAAATTCTGAATCCTGGACAGCTTCAAATTGTCTATACCCAAGTGGTCCAACCTCATAGAGTGCTTCAACTAGGCCTGCACTTTCTTAGCTCCTAGCACCTGAGAAGGTCCCACAAAGACTGGACAGTGAATAAAATGGTCTATTATCCCAGGACTTAGCCAACATCCCAGCTTTCTCAGGTGCCCCAAAAGATACTGATAGCCCCAGATAACAGGAAGCAGTCTTGGGAATACGGCACCCTCATTCCCATCTCACTTGTTACCCCATTTTATTTCTTCACCTTCTTATAATAAACAAAAGGGAGGAATATTGGTTTCTGCCACTACAGCATACCTGCCTCTGCCACCAAAGCAATTACATCATCATCTTTCAGGTGCTTTTTCACAGTCAGCTACGCAACATGCGTACCCTTTAAAAGATCCCTCTAGACACATCTCACTCTCTTTTGCCTCTTGCCCCTTGCTCTGCATTCTCTCTTCTTTTCTCTCTTACTTTCCTTCCTCTTGTTGTCTGTCTGCTTATCTCAAGTCCCCACTCCACCAGGGCTTAAACCCTTCTGCTCTCTCCCTCCCCCAATAAACCTCTTGCACTAACTCTGTTGCACGTGCCGTGTTTGCTTAGTGGCATACTTTGGCAGGGCCCAGCAAAAGCTACCCACTATAACCTTTCTTTTGATTTATACTTTCAGTTGGTTTTCTTAGGGATATGACCCCATATTAGACACCATGCTCCAGACTCGGTCCCACGACCAGGAGTATTTGGGAAAACAAATTGGACTAGATACATTTTAAAAAGACAGACAGAACAGGAAGTTGGATGAGGAGGGAGGTGAGTCTAGATCTAGGAAGAAATGGAGGAAGGCTGAAAAAAAATACAACCTATGAAATCCTCTAAGAATTGAGTGATTATGTATGACTATTGAGTACCCTGACATTTCAAGATTTAAACAGACAAAATTCAATCCTTTCCAATATTTTGGATTGCCTGGTCCTAAAGAGCCTTAACCAGGATAGCACATGGATAGGCCTTCAATAACTGTTGTAGTCAGTGCTAGAGACTCACTTTGAATCTTCATCAAACTGTATTCTGTGTGTTTTGTTTGAGGTGAATGCTGCTTTGCCAGATGCCATCCCTACCTGAAGCATATGAGACTTGCTGGCTTTCCCATTCTTGCACCAAACCTTGTCATAAGATGATTGTCAAGGGATTGACTTTTTAAGCAGATCTCTAGCTTCTTGATTTTTAATTTTTGCAATAATATTTTGTTTATGCATTTTATAGTGCATTTATAAACAAATAGGACAGACAGTTTGTCTGCAGTGTTTCTTCAGTCAAAATGAGGGTTTCAGTTGAATTGAGGGAAGGGAATGAATGAAAGCAAATGTGTGAGCATGTTAATATTAAAAGCACTTAAAGTAGCAAAAATTAAAGCAACTTATTCTTATTCATCCTAAGAAATGTGATTAAATGAGCTATCATTATTTGCCATGGATTGGCAGCTGCAAGACAAAGTGCATTCAATTATTGCTGCTGTCAATCAAACTATAATTCCAAACTGTAAAAATCATTTTGGTACTTGAAGCTAGCTAAAAGGACTTGCAGAATTTCAGTGCCTTGCCATGATGAAACAGGACTTTTTAACATCAAGAAAGAAACAGAAGGGGAACAGATGTGTGAGGGAATTGGCAGGTAAACAAATCCCCAGTCTCGGTCTGGATTGAGAGTCCTCTATTGAATTGCATCTTTGAGAAGAGATCTTTTGAAGGTAATGAAGCTGCCATTCATGGAGAGAGGGATCTGGCTCCTCTCATTAAACTGTGCAATGCATTACTGCCTCTGCCTTTTCTCTTTCTGAGTCCTGAGCCTGAAGTTACCTTCCTTATCGTATCCGTGGAACTCTGGTAACTGCAACACTAAACAATTCCATTGCCTGACCAATTTATAGGTCATTCTAATTTTGTTTAACTTTCCTTCTCAAGGTTTAAGAGCAGAAGACACGTCTGGAAAAATAAATGCAACTACGAGAGTTATCACCAATTATGTGCTAAGTACAGCACATTCATAATGCCTGTGCTTGCACAGGTGTCTCATTAATGCTTAAATATAGAGATCGACAGCAATAATTATGATTTCCCTTCGAACTTCAAGGATTTTCAGCTCTGTGATAGAGTATCAGACTGGAGTTGAGGGACCTCAATTCTCCTGTCTCTCCAACTAATCATATATGTGACCTCAAGCAAATCACTTGTTTGGCTTCTTCTTTAAATGACTAGGAAAGGCTCCATATCGTCACGGAGGACTATGAGAGTTTCCAACGCAAACATGGCATCTGATGGAAATTGCCAAGGTACAGAGGCTGCTGGCTCATTAAAATACCGATCTAATGGAGTGTCATAGATTAGCATAGTTCTGAAGATGGAAAAGAGAGTCACAGTATGGGATGTGCAGGCGGCTGATTCTATGACATAGAAGCCACCGTTTTGTCATCACACCTTGTATTCTAATAACTTTAAGATTTTCTCTCCTTCTTAGATTTCTGCTTTAGACATTTCTTACTTTTTTATTGGGTGAATAATACTTTTAAATAATTCAATACTTTTTAATTATTCTTAATAAGTACAGTAGGTAATTTATTATAAAGATAAGAAATAAATTTAAACCTTTGAACTGAAAAAAAAATAGGTTTGGAATTCAGCCCTGGATTCTAAGGCTCCTTCTGCCACTCAGTGACCATGTAAATTAGTCAAGTAGGTCAATTTTTCTAAGGTTTCAATTTGTAACTTGTAAAGGTGGGAAATAATGACAGTTATTGTTATGAGGACTAAATGAAATGTTTTGTCAAGTAGTCGCATGATCCAATGTCTGGCCCGTGGAAAGCACTCAAATATTGGTTTCATTATTATTATAATCATTACTAACAAACATTTCCAGTTGTTGCTTTTTATTGCCTCAAATTTTCAAATATCAGGATCCCTTCTGCTGAACACACCCACTTGCTGAACACTCACATGGGCAAGGATGCCAGGAAGGATTTATGTTACTAGCCAGAAGAACAGGTGACTTTCTGTTTGCAACTTCTTATCTAAGTAGACAGGCTGACTGGAGTTCTGAGAAATTCTCCACTTTAGCTTCTGCCACATAAATATCATATTCTGTTTCTGAAAGGAATCCCAGATACAGGCAAGGCATTTATCCTCTTGAGTGTGCTAAAAGGAAATGCAAATTCCTAAAGTTATTGTGAGAGTTCTAAGATGAACAGAGCATACCCCTTGCAAATAGTCATTCCCTCTAAGAATATAAATTTGGAGATTATACAACAGAATGGTGCATGCTCATGAATAAATCAAACAAAAGAAATATGTATATAATTTAATGTGTATGGCCTGCTCCTTTTTCAAGTGCTAATTTATAGTGCAGAGTAGTCACTCAATTATTGGTATCCTAGAAAAATACTGAATTTAAAGGAGTTCTCTCCTTTGCATCTCTTATGTGTTTATGAGGGTAGAAGTGTTTCAAGTCATTGTTGTTTCAACTGTCAAGCAAATTAGTCCAATAGGAGCTAGATATTAACTCAGCCAACCTTGAAAGTACATGGAAATCCTGGTGGGATGAAGGGGCCAGGCACCTGTTTCAACTCAGCTGCTTCTTGTGCAGCTACTGTGTGAGTGTATTACTTGCTGATGGCCTTTTGATGGGAATCACTGCCCAGATGTCTGCGCAAGTGACCGTTCAAGCTAGCGCTTCATCTCTTCTCGTTTTGATATGCTCAGTTCCAACAAAGCCTGAAACTGGCTTTGCATTAGTGAGGCTTTAAAAGTTGGCCCACACTCTGTGGCAGATAAAAAAAATACAACTTAAATTAGTAGACAGGAGCCTTTGAAAGTCAGTACGTGCTAATACCACTAGCCCTTCTTGTAATGGGTATGAATTAATGCAATATTTCATCTCTATCTTCAGTCCACCTTTATGTGAGCAAAGACAACAGATGGGAGAAAAGGAGAACAGAATTAATATTGATTGAAAATACCTTTTTTTAAAAAGCTCATTTTTTTTTCATGATATTGAAATGGCAGCAAGATCTATTAAAATCCAGCCTCATTATACCTTATTTCATCCACCACAGTTCTGCTTTTTGTTGTCTTCCATATTTTCTTGCTAACAGCAATTTTAAAGACTTTACTGAAAATAAAAAAGAATTTAGAGAGCAGTTCATTTAAACTATAGAAATAATGTTATGTCACTTGGTTGAGACTTTTGGTCTTTTCTTTGTACATAAAGTCTTGTTGTTTGCATACAAAGTGTCTTCATATGCAAGGTAGGACTTGGTACGCCTATCAAAGTACTATCTTGTACCTAGAACCTTCTTGTCTTTCTCTCTGTCACCTGACTGCCAAGATGTAAACAGCTTTCTTCTGCCACATCTGGAGCCATGATGTACTTCCTGGCCACAGACCAGCGACGTGGAACCAAATGTATTTATTGTGGCTTGGAATCTCTTCAGCCAAGAGCTAAAACATGTCTGCTAGCCTTTAGGTTCCTTTCTCAAATATTTCAACACACACAGAGAAAAGTTGACTAATGCCCACATTTCTTCCAGCTCTCCAAAGTGAGATGCATAAGGTTAATTTAGAATTCTCACTCTGTCCAGATAATTATACCTCCCTCTTCTGGAAAAGATGTATTGAAACCCACACTGATAGTTCATCACATGGCATAATGTAATTGAGTAATATGCCTCAATGATAGCCTCGAAAATCAGAGTTAATCTTTGCCTATGTAACAGGGTTTTTCAATAATTAAAATGCAAAACTGTTGTGAAAACAACCGTTTCTCAGCCTTTTTTTTATTTCTACAAAGAAAAGTTGACATCTCCCATATGCCTTCAGTGCTAAGACGAATGATTAACAACACCTACTGCTCTGCTTGGGAACCCACATTCAGTCCCAGCACCCTGTCAGGAGGCTCACAGCCACCTGCCATTTCAGCTCAAAGATCTGACACTCTCTTCTAGCTTCCACAGTCATTTACACTAAAATGCCATAAATATGTGTGCGCGTGCGTGCATGCACACGCATGCGCACGTGCGCACTCACACACACACACACTGACAAAATCAACCCATCAAATCGAAAGTTGGGGATGTATGCTGTCATGAATGAGAAATAGCTTGCTTGGCTAGCAGAGTGCTTGCATAGTACATTACACACTATATATGTCCATCTGCTGGGAGATTAAAAGAAACAAATAAATGAGAAGCTTTATGTCTTCTCTACATCCAGAAGACCAGAGTACTTATAGGACCCTATGATATTACCATTCAGCTATCAGACTGTCATCTTGGAATGACTTTCAGAATTCTCAGTGTATATTATGTATCCGTCTCTACACTCTTAAAAGCTTAGTGTCCCTTAAGTCTACTGTTTGGGTCATTATCGAGCTTGTCATACAGAAGAGTTCTTTGCTGTACATTGTTCTCTATGTTCCCGGTTTGGGGGTTTGTCCTTTAGCTGCCTTCTCCCTGGAGCTTTCCTGACATTTCCGTACACGTCAGCGTTACATTCTCCCTTTCCTTTGCACTTTCTTATTGCACCTGTATGATAGAAGTTCTCAGTTTCTCAAATTAGATATTGTTTTTATATAAATTTCACTTTCAGCCTTTGTACCTACACACCCTTATAAGGAAAGTTCTTAAACATCAAAGTTGATTCCTTTTAATTTTGGACTCCTGGAATTCTAAGACTAAACACATATAATTGGCTTCCAATTTTTTTGTAAACATATGTTATGCTATCTCCTTTCCCCTTCCCCACAGAAATTTTCTTGTGTCATTTTTCTCAAAGTGAGTGTTTATTCTATTCTCAAAGTTTAAAGTGTATACATATTTTCACAATATGCAGTGATTGCCCTTAAAGGAAACATTTATAAAGTTCTTATTCTTTAGCAAACACCTACTAAATATTTAATAAAAATTTGTTCATTTAAATTTTTTGGCAATCCACCCAAATGAGAAATACCATATATTGTCATTTGGTTATGCAGATGAAGAACTCAAGGCAAAGAGAAGTTCTGATATTGGGATGATAATCACAAGGCTAAATGACAAATAGGAGAGTCACTTTATACTTTAAACTCAAACAGTGTGACCCAGGACCACGCCCTTTATGCACTAAAGATTCTACATCTTTATTCATTATACAGTTTTATTGCAACATAAATGAAGAATTTCATGGTTTTAAATAGACATTAATTGAATTCAATTAGTAGACACAAATTGGGAATTTTTTTAATATCTGTGAAGTCTTTTTGGCCTCTTTTTACTGAAACTGGCAGTATTCTTGGGCAGCCTGGGCCCCATCACTCTACACTTGAATACTCTTTTTTTTTTTTTTTTTTTTTTTTTTTTTAGTTTTTCGAGACAAGGTTTCTCTGTAGCTTTGGAGCCTGTCCTGGCACTAGCTCTTGTAGACCAGGCTGGCCTCGAACTCACAGAGATCCACCTGCCTCTGCCTCCCGAGTGCTGGGATTAAAGGCGTGCGCCACCACCGCCCGGCTTGAATACTCTTAATAAGACGGTCTAAACCAACAGATATTCCAACTAGTACTTTATCAACCTCTTTTAACCGAGGAATCTTCTTTTGATTCAAGACCTAGGCAATAAAATCAAATTTCAAGTGATGCATAACTTCAACTTCTTCAGAAAAAAAGAGCTCATCTGCTCCAAAGCTTCTAGAGCCACAAGGCGAGGTTCAGGAATGCACACTTGTTCTATGGAAAGTGACGGCACACTGTACAGTTGTTCATTAGCCTATTCTATTCCCATGGCATTTTTAACATTTTAGTCTTTCCCATTTTTTTTCACTGAGATTTACGGATTTTGATTTTTGTGTAACAATGCAAGAGTTCTATCACTTTGTGCCTAGTTATATCCATAACCCTAGATGAGAGACCGTGAATTTGTGAGGTTATATTTCATGTGCATGTTTCAAATGTATATGTTTATATATCATGTAGATATGTACACAAAGTGACTTCATCTTTCTGGTTTTATCTTCCTCAACTGTAAAATTAATACAGTGTCTTGAATACAGGTTCTGCTCAGTTGTGTCTTCCAAAGGGATTAAGATAACTGAAAGGCAGAATCGGCATCTCTAATGGAGTTACTTGCTCTAAAATTCAGTAAATTCCCTGATCTTCAAAACTTTGTTTTGAGTTTCAGATCATATCTGAGGATTTAGTGATAGACATTTGTTCTCTTTAATCATGGGCGCAGCTGTATTTAAGTATTATCCAATGTCCTAATCATGTTGCAGGATTTTGCAAGATCAAAAACCACTTCTAACTGGTGACCGTGTTTGAAGTTCTAGTGGTGTTCAACAGCAGCCTCTCTGTAGGACCTGAAAAAAAAAGTCCTTTTCAAATAAGAACTGTTCTCTTGCCCCTGCAGAATCCTGTAAAGCTGGCTTGAATATGGATAGGACTTCAGTTTACTATTCATTGCCATTCCTTTTGTTCTTCCAATTCCAATTCGCATTAAGAAAGAATTTATTACTTGACACTGACTTCTTTTAAAGCTTCCACTTGACAAGCACCTTCCTTCCAAATAGAATTCCAGAAGGAGATGTTTGAGGGTAACTCTGAAGCATCCATCACCTTTACTCAATAGCATAACAATGGGCAATGTTGTGGGGAGCGACGGTGATGGAAAGATTTCAATTTCTTCTACTCTTTGCATGTGCAGTGTCAGAAACTGGAGTTGTTCTAGAACAACAGCAACAACAAAAATGGATATTGTCAGATTTTTCTAAAATTTAATGAAGCCCATAAACTTGAACCTTAGCAGATAGTTATGTCACAGAATTTTATAGGTTATACGTTATACATTTGAATGAATTCATCCACAGAGTAACAAAAAAACCTTCTGGACCATTTGGATCTTGCTCAAAATTCACCTAAAAATTGGAATATGTAAACAAGAAACCCAACATCCCTTTCATTAAATATTTCCCTACCTTGCATGTGCAAAGAATCTTCCAAAAATGATTCAGTTTCCTAGTTTAGTAACTATGCTTCCAGATATAATTATGTATTAGCCAGGGATATGAATTCTCTCACTTGTAATTATGTGGTCTCATTAGGAACCTGACTGTGCAATAGGAAATCAGTGATTAAACTTTCATTCAGCATCGTTTCTTCCTCAGTCTTTGGAGCAGGTGTCAGCATTATTCTCTGGTGGTATTTTCTTCAGTACCTGTGCTGTTAGTTAGGAGGAAAAGTTGTGATGATTTATTATGTCTGCCTGAGATGCTTTATATTTTGTGGGTTTTATGGCATTTAATGCCATAAATAACTCCCTTTGGGTCATTTAAAGCAAGAAGGTCAGGTTTTTGTTTTTCCCTGACACAGCAGAACCCTGATCAAGTATAAAGACACAAGGTGATTTTGTCTGTTATGAAATTCCTACAAGATAAGAGTAATGTAAGTGATTCTTTCAAGTGGGAGCTCTAACTGGGGCAACCCACTAGTGAGTCAACTTTGTCCTAACATGCAGTAGTGGAATCTTAGGCAAAACCTGAAATAATGTTTGATAGGACTTAATTGACATTTAACCTAGTGGTCTTCTAAAGGCCACAAGCCCCGTACTCAGGGTCACACAGTGGTTACACATGGGGTCCTCTCACTCAGCCTCTCTCCGGTTTCAACATTAATTCAACATTTTCATTCATAGTCATCCATTTTTGTGATTTTTCTTTATCTTACTTCTTTAAAGTTTCAAACATCTTACCAAGAATCATATTCCCGTTACCTTGGTTATCTGCAATGTTCTAAATTTCTTTTATCTCTATTGAACTTATTCTCAATTTATAAATAAAAGCTTTAGACACACATAAGAGAAGCTTGTCAAAGTTTTGTTTCAAACTTACACTAGAAGGAACTCAGGTGACCAGCTGAAATATTCACTTTGGTAAGGCGACTTTCAAAGTAAAAAAGATTTATCAGTATTTATATTTTTATTAGTATCATTATCATCATCGTCGCATAGATCCTGACCACAGTTTTCTCTCTATCCTCTTTCCTAACCTCTCCCCCACCTTTCCCTCTCCTCCAGATCCAGGCCCCTCCTTCTCCTTTCAGAAAAGAGCAGACCTCCCATGGACATCAACTAAACTTGGCATAAGAGGTTACAATAAAACCAGGCACACACCACCATATCAGTGCTAGCTTAGGCAACCCATTAGGGGGAAAAGGTCCCACAAGAGGGCAAAAGAGTCAAAGACCACCACCAATTGCTCTACTAGGTGCCCCCAAAGAACACCGAGCTACTCAGTCATAACATATGCAGAGAACCTAGGTCAGACCCCTACAGGCTCCCTGATCTCTGGGAGCCCCCATGAGTCATCGTCAATTGATTCTGTGGGCTATATTCTCCTGGTGTCCCTGATCCCTCTGGCTCCCCTGATTCTACCACTGCCTCCTCCGCAGGACTCCCCAATACAAGAAAATCAATATTTAGGTCAAGAACGCAGGCACCTGACCAGAAGTCAGTAGGACTTAGATAACTGTAATAGAGACCTTATTGCTTTTATGGAAACCAGTTGAACATTTCAGCAGCACTGGGAATTCCATTCTAGAAGAGACGTGAATTTCTGTGTAAAAGAATCAGATCGTGTATCATTTCCCTTCATCAGTTAATACACATACAAGATTTTTAATGGAATACTTCATTATTTGAGAATTTCAAACAAAATGCTCTGATCATATTCATCACCTATTCCACTCTTCCCCAAAATGATCACAACCTCCCTGTCACCCTTTTCTCTTTTTTTTTAATAATTATTGTTCCTTGTATGTATACGTGTAACTATATATGCATGACCTACTGAGTTCATTTAGTGTTATTTATAGATTTATATTTTTAAATTTAAACACAGAGAGATACTGGTTAGTTATTTACTTAACACCAACCAGTCATTACTTGCCCCAGCTCTTCTTCTAGGTATAAGACCTTGTGAGGTTTCTCCCATCCATGTTTGTATGTCAGCTGGTGGTGTCTTATTCAGGTCTTATTTAAGAAGATATATTGTTGAGCTTTCATAGATGCAACTTCCCTGTCCTTTACAGTTACTTTGAAGATGTCCTGATTTTCTGACTTTAATAATTTTTTACCCTGTTTCCACAGCATCCCTTGAGTCTTCGGTATTGGGGTTGTGCTGTAATATACTTAAGTGAAATTTTAACTTAACCTGTCTTTAAGTCAGTTTTATTATTCAGCTGTAGCCAACATTTAATAAGATGTACATATTTCCTATACTTTTTGATTATTTGTGTGTTTAGATACATGTATGCACACTCCTGGAACCAGGCAAGATAATGACAAATTCACAACAATCAAGTATTTTCTTGAAAGTTCTCCAAGTTCCCTCTTTCTGCTTCCTATACCGCTCTCCAATAAACACTGAGATGCTTTTCTCATTTACATAAATTAAGAAAATATACCCTTTGAGGAAAGGAACTGCATGAGATTCTGGCTTCTTTCCTTCAGCATATTTACTTTGTGGGTCACTGGTGTGTTGTGGGTAGTGACAGTTGAGTTCTTCTTACGACAATGGAGAATGCTGATGTGTAGCTATGGTCTAGAGATCCATAGCTAAGCCCTGGACGCAGCTTTCATCCATACATTTGTCACTGTACCATTGGTGGAAATCGCCGTTGCTCTCCCTCTGTGTCCATGGATTTCTGGTATTTACTTGTGTTTCCTGAACTAATGGCTGCCTTTTTCAACATCAGAACTATGTTTGGTAACTTCATGTATTTTCGTTAGTCTTCTAAATTTATTCTTAAAATTTATAAGATATTTTGGGAGACAGGGAAATCTTCTTTATCTTTGAATTTCCATATGAACATTAGAGTCTATAATTTCTACAAAAATGTCTGTATGGTGCTGGTTGTATTACATGTATAGATCAGTTTAAGGAAACTGTACCAGCAATGGCGTTTCCAATTCACAGAAATAGTTAGCTCCTGTCTCCTTGTGTTCACTCTACATTCTTTCAACAGGGCTTTGTAAATTTGTTTTCGGGTCCTGCATGTGTCCTTGCGATATTCATCCCCAAGTAGCTCATTTTATTTTGAATGTGTATGGCATTAGAGGTCTTTTTAAATGTCAGTGGCAAAGCATTTT